>NC_069125.1:19917465-20009965 GCF_026914265.1 Mya arenaria | reverse complement strand
ATTATAGTCTTGCATTCGGAGAATGATGATGAGGAGGTAGGTGAGGATAAGGATGAAGATGAGGAAGAAAAAGAAGAAGAATGCTTCTGCTGCTGCTGCTTCTGCTGCTGTTGCTGCTGCTGCTGCTGATGATGATGATGAAAAAAGTGATTATGACAGATGAAGATTATGACAGATGAAGACGATTATGACAGATGAAGATTATGACGGATGAAGACGTTGATGATAGTGATGAGGATTAAGAGGGGGTGAGAAGAAGAAGAAGAAGAAGAAGAAGAAGAAGAAGAAGAAGAAGAAGAAGAAGAAGAAGAAGAAGAAGAAGAAGAAGAAGAAAAGATTATTGCTTACTTGTGCATTCAAGACATTCATATTGCAAAAAAGGCTGATTAATCGATTCGTTAATACTTTTCAAGTTTTGCCCATTCAAAATGAATTAATCTAATTTACTCAGGTTGGCGGGATGGGGCTTCACTAGCACTGGAGTTCGCTTCCTATGCTGCTGTGGACAAAACCTTCAACAAAGATATGTTTCATTTTGCTAGCTTTTTTAGAAGTTGTTGAAAGTCGGAAAATCTGTTTCAATCAATAAGCCAAATTTTCTTTTTCTTTTTTAAAAATACACATAATGAATAGGCATTTTCTGTTGGTTTTTGAAATCTTACAGTGAACATGCTAAAAGGCACCAGCATTGTTCCCAAGATCTCTTTAACCGAACCCGTGTAGTAGAAAATGTTTATTTAGTTTTCGTGTATTTCAATAAATATAGTATTGTATATAAGATGAGGCTTTGTATTTTTTAGATTGGATGTTATTAATAATATACTCAACACATGGAAAGGCTTTAGAAAACCTGTTGTTTTTGGGTTTTTTTTTGATAATACTAGTTTATAAGCACTTTTACTTATATGTTTAATATTTGTTTGTATTATTATTGTACTTGCTTTAATTATATATAAACTTTTATAGGGGAACATGTGGTGATGCTTCTGTTCAAATGTTTCAGCTTCCACTCTACCGGAAGGGTCCAACCATCCACCCGAAGAGATGCCCCTTGCAGTGGAGTTGGCTACTGATGACAACCCACCAATGAGGCGATGGCTCATATCGGGACTGGGTAAGGTAAGAATAGGTCTTGAAACCTTATTCAAACATATATATTTATTGGTAATAAAAGATAATGATAATATTGATGAGTAAAATGCGTCCAGTTAGTGAGAGTTTAAGGGCTTAATATGTAATAGATGGTGATTATAGTCTTGCATTCGGAGAATGATGATGAGGAGGTAGGTGAGGATAAGGATGAAGATGAGGACGAAAAAGAAGAAGAATGCTTCTGCTGATGCTGCTGCTTCTGCTGCTGTTGCTGATGCTGCTGCTGCTGATGATGATGATGATGAAAAAAGTGATTATGACAGATGAAGATTATGACAGATGAAGACGATTATGACAGATGAAGATTATGACGGATGAAGACGTTGATGATAGTGATGAGGATTAAGAGGGGGTGAGAAGAAGAAGAAGACGAAGAAGACGAAGAAGAAGAAGAAGAAGAAGAAGAAGAAGAAGAAGAAGAAGAAGAAGAAGAAGAAGAAGAAGAAGAAGAAGAATACCAAGAAGAAGAAGAAGAAGAAAAAAAGATTATTGCTTACTTGTGCATTCAAGATATTCATATTGCAAAAAAGGCTGATTAATCGATTCGTTAATACTTTTCAAGTTTTGCCCATTCAAAATGAATTAATCTAATTTACTCAGGTTGGCGGGATGGGGCTTCACTAGCACTGGAGTTCGCTTCGTATGCTGCTGTGGACAAAACCTTCAACAAAGATATGTTTCATTTTGCTAGCTTTTTTAGAAGTTGTTGAAAGTCGGAAAATCTGTTTCAATCAATAAGCCAAATTTTCTTTTTCTTTTTTAGAAATACACATAATGAATAGGCATTTTCTGTTGGTTTTTGAAATCTTACAGTGAACATGCTAAAAGGCACCAGCATTGTTCCCAAGATCTCTTTAACCGAACCCGTGTAGTAGAACATGTTTATTTAGTATTCGTGTATTTCAATAAATATAGTATTGTATATAAGATGGGGCTTGTTTTTTTAGATTGGATGTTATTAATAATATACTCAACACATGGAAAGGCTTTAGAAAACCTGTTGTTGTTGTTTTTTGATAATACTAGTTTATAAGCACTTTTACTTATATGTTTAATATTTGTTTGTATTATTATTGTACTTGCTTTAATTATATATAAACTTTTATAGGGGAACATGTGGTGATGCTTCTGTTCAAATGTTTCAGCGTCCACTCTACCGGAAGGGTCCAACCATCCACCCGAAGAGATGCCCCTTGCAGTGGAGTTGGCTACTGATGACAACCCACCAATGAGGCGATGGCTCATATCGGGACTGGGTAAGGTAAGAATAGGTCTTCAAATCTTATTCAAACATATATATTTATTGGTAATAAAAGATAATGATAATATTGATGAGTAAAATGCGTCCAGTTAGTGAGTGTTCAAGGGCTTAATATGTAATAGATGGTGATTATAGTCTTGCATTCGGAGAATGATGATGAGGAGGTAGGTGAGGATAAGGATGAAGATGAGGACGAAAAAGAAGAAGAATGCTTCTGCTGCTGCTGCTGCTTCTGCTGCTGTTGCTGCTGCTGCTTCTGCTGCTGCTGCTGCTGCTGCTGATGATGATGATGATGAAAAAAGTGATTATGACAGATGAAGATTATGACAGATGAAGACGATTATGACAGATGAAGATTATGACGGATGAAGACGTTGATGATAGTGATGAGGATTAAGAGGGGGTGAGAAGAAGAAGACCAAGAAGAAGAAGAAGAAGAAGAAGAAGAAGAAGAAGAAGAAGAAGAAGAAGAAGAAGAAGAAGAAGAAGAAGAAGAAGCAGAAGAAGAAGAAGAAGAAGAAGAAGAAGAAGATTATTGCTTACTTGTGCATTCAAGATATTCATATTGCAAAAAAGGCTGATTAATCGATTCGTTAGTACTTTTCAAGTTTTGCCCATTCAACATGAACTAATCTTATTTAATCAGGTTGGCGGGATGGGGCTTCACTAGCACTGGAGTTCGCTTCCTATGCTGCTGTGGACAAAACCTTCAACAAAGATATGTTTCATTTTGCTAGCTTTTTCAGAAGTTGTTGAAAGTCGGAAAATCTGTTTCAATCAATAAGCCAAATTTTCTTTTTCTTTTTTAAAAATACACATAATGAATAGGCATTTTCTGTTGGTTTTTGAAATCTTACAGTGAACATGCTAAAAGGCACCAGCATTGTTCCCAAGATCTCTTGAACCGAACCCGTGTAGTAGAAAATGTTTATTTAGTATTCGTGTATTTCAATAAATATAGTATTGTATATAAGATGGTGCTTGTTTTTTTTAGATTGGATGTTATTAATAATATACTCAACACATGGAAAGGCTTTAGAAAACCTGTTGTTGTTGTTTTTTGATAATACTAGTTTATAAGCACTTTTACTTATATGTTTAATATTTGTTTGTATTATTATTGTACTTGCTTTAATTATATATAAACTTTTATAGGGGAACATGTTGTGATGCTTCTGTTCAAATGTTTCAGCGTCCACTCTACCGGAAGGGTCCAACCATCCACCCGAAGAGATGCCCCTTGCAGTGGAGTTGGCTACTGATGACAACCCACCAATGAGCCGATGGCTCATATCGGGACTGGGTAAGGTAAGAATAAGTCTTCAAATCTTATTCAAACATATATATTTATTGGTAATAAAAGATAATGATAATATTGATGAGTAAAATGCGTCCAGTTAGTGAGTGTTCAAGGGCTTAATATGTAATAGATGGTGAATATAGTCTTGCATTCGGAGAATGATGATGAGGAGGTAGGTGAGAATAAGGATGAAGATGAGGAAGAAAAAGAAGAAGAATGCTTCTGCTGCTGCTGCTGCTTCTGCTGCTGTTGCTGCTGCTGATGATGAAGATGAAAAAAGTGATTATGACAGATGAAGATTATGACAGATGAAGACGATTATGACAGATGAAGAATATGACGGATGAAGACGTTGATGATAGTGATGAGGATTAAGAGGGGGTGAGAAGAAGAAGAAGAAGAAGAAGAAGAAGAAGAAGAAGAAGAAGAAGAAGAAGAAGAAGAAGAAGAAGAAGAAGAAGAAGAGATTATTGCTTACTTGTGCATTCAAGATATTCATATTGCAAAAAAGGCTGATTAATCGATTCGTTAATACTTTTCAAGTTTTGCTCATTCAAAATGAATTAATCTAATTTACTCAGGTTGGCGGGATGGGGCTTCACTAGCACTGGAGTTCGCTTCCTATGCTGCTGTGGACAAAACCTTCAACAAAGATATGTTTCATTTTGCTAGCTTTTTCAGAAGTTGTTGAAAGTCGGAAAATCTGTTTCAATCAATAAGCCGAATTTTCTTTTTCTTTTTTAAAAATACACATAATGAATAGGCATTTTCTGTTGGTTTTTGAAATCTTACAGTGAACATGCTAAAAGGCACCAGCATTGTTCCCAAGATCTCTTTAACCGAACCCGTGTAGTAGAAAATGTTTATTTAGTATTCGTGTATTTCAATAAATATAGTATTGTATATAAGATGGGGCTTGTTTTTTTAGATCGGATGTTATTAATAATATACTCAACACATGGAAAGGCTTTAGAAAACCTGTTGTTGTTGTTTTTTGATAATACTAGTTTATAAGCACTTTTACTTATATGTTTAATATTTGTTTGTATTATTATTGTACTTGCTTTAATTATATATAAACTTTTATAGGGGAACATGTGGTGATGCTTCTGTTCAAATGTTTCAGCGTCCACTCTACCGGAAGGGTCCAACCATCCACCCGAAGAGATGCCCCTTGCAGTGGAGTTGGCTACTGATGACAACCCACCCATGAGGCGATGGCTCATATCGGGACTGGGTAAGGTAAGAATAGGTCTTCAAATCTTATTCAAACATATATATTTATTGGTAATAAAAGATAATGATAATATTGATGAGTAAAATGCGTCCAGTTAGTGAGTGTTCAAGGGCTTAATATGTAATAGATGGTGATTATAGTCTTGCATTCGGAGAATGATGATGAGGAGGTAGGTGAGGATAAGGATAAAGATGAGGACGAAAAAGAAGAAGAATGCTTCTGCTGCTGCTGCTGCTGCTTCTGCTGCTGTTGCTGCTGCAGCTGCTGCTGCTGATGATGATGATGATGAAAAAAGTGATTATGACAGATGAAGATTATGACAGATGAAGACGATTATGACAGAGGAAGATTATGACGGATGAAGACGTTGATGATAGTGATGAGGATTAAGAGGGGGTGAGAAGAAGAAGAAGAAGAAGAAGAAGAAGAAGAAGAAGAAGAAGAAGAAGAAGAAGAAGAAGAAGAAGAAGAAGAAGAAGACCAAGAAGACCAAGAAGAAGAATACCAAGAAGAAGAATACCAAGAAGAAGAAGAAGAAGAAGAAGAAGAAGAAGAAGAAGAAGAAGAAGAAGAAGAAGAAGATTATTGCTTACTTTTGCATTCAAGATATTCATATTGCAAAAAAGGCTTATTAATGGATTCGTTAGTACTTTTCAAGTTTTGCCCATTCAAAATGAATTAATCTAATTTACTCAGGTTGGCGGGATGGGGCTTCACTAGCACTGGAGTTCGCTTCCTATGCTGCTGTGGACAAAACCTTCAACAAAGATATGTTTCATTTTGCTAGCTTTTTCAGAAGTTGTTGAAAGTCGGAAAATCTGTTTCAATCAATAAGCCAAATTTTCTTTTTCTTTTTTAAAAATACACATAATGAATAGGCATTTTCTGTTGGTTTTTGAAATCTTACAGTGAACATGCTAAAAGGCACCAGCATTGTTCCCAAGATCTCTTTAACCGAACCCGTGTAGTAGAAAATGTTTATTTAGTTTTCGTGTATTTCAATAAATATAGTATTGTATATAAGATGGGGCTTGGTATTTTTTAGATTGGATGTTATTAATAATATACTCAACACATGGAAAGGCTTTAGAAAACCTGGGTTTTTTTTTTTATTTTTTTTATAATACTAGTTTATAAGCACTTTTACTTATATGTTTAATATTTGTTTGTATTATTATTGTACTTGCTTTAATTATATATAAACTTTTATAGGGGAACATGTGGTGATGCTTCTTTTCAAATGTTTCAGCTTCCACTCTACCGGAAGGGTCCAACCATCCACCCGAAGAGATGCCCCTTGCAGTGGAGTTGGCTACTGATGACAACCCACCCATGAGGCGATGGCTCATATCGGGACTGGGTAAGGTAAGAATAGGTCTTGAAACCTTATTCAAACATATATATTTATTGGTAATAAAAGATAATGATAATATTGATGAGTAAAATGCGTCCAGTTAGTGAGTGTTCAAGGGCTTAATATGTAATAGATGGTGATTATAGTCTTGCATTCGGAGAATGATGATGAGGAGGTAGGTGAGGATAAGGATGAAGATGAGGACGAAAAAGAAGAAGAATGCTTCTGCTGCTGCTGCTGCTGCTTCTGCTGCTGTTGCTGCTGCTGCTGATGATGATGATGATGAAAAAAGTGATTATGACAGATGAAGATTATGACAGATGAAGACGATTATGACAGATGAAGATTATGACGGATGAAGACGTTGATGATAGTGATGAGGATTAAGAGGGGGTGAGAAGAAGAAGAAGAAGAAGAAGAAGAAGAAGAAGAAGAAGAAGAAGAAGAAGAAGAAGAAGAAGAGATTATTGCTTACTTGTGCATTCAAGATAGTCATATTGCAAAAAAGCCTGATTAATCGATTCGTTAATACTTTTCAAGTTTTGCCCATTCAAAATGAATTAATCTAATTTACTCAGGTTGGCGGGATGGGGCTTCACTAGCACTGGAGTTCGCTTCCTATGCTGCTGTGGACAAAACCTTCAACAAAGATATGTTTCATTTTGCTAGCTTTTTCAGAAGTTGTTGAAAGTCGGAAAATCTGTTTCAATCAATAAGCCAAATTTTCTTTTTCTTTTTTAAAAATGCACATAATGAATAGGCATTTTCTGTTGGTTTTTGAAATCTTACAGTGAACATGCTAAAAGGCACCAGCATTGTTCCCAAGATCTCTTTAACCGAACCCGTGTAGTAGAAAATGTTTATTTAGTATTCGTGTATTTCAATAAATATAGTATTGTATATAAGATGGGGCTTGTTTTTTTAGATTGGATGTTATTAATAATATACTCAACACATGGAAAGGCTTTAGAAAACCTGTTGTTGTTGTTTTTTGATAATACTAGTTTATAAGCACTTTTACTTATATGTTTAATATTTGTTTGTATTATTATTGTACTTGCTTTAATTATATAAAAACATTTATAGGGGAACATGTGGTGATGCTTCTGTTCAAATGTTTCAGCGTCCACTCTACCGGAAGGGTCCAACCATCCACCCGAAGAGATGCCCCTTGCAGTGGAGTTGGCTACTGATGACAACCCACCAATGAGGCGATGGCTCATATCGGGACTGGGTAAGGTAAGAATAAGTCTTCAAATCTTATTCAAACATATATATTTATTGGTAATAAAAGATAATGATAATATTGATGAGTAAAATGTGTCCAGTTAGTGAGTGTTCAAGGGCTTAATATGTAATAGATGGTGAATATAGTCTTGCATTCGGAGAATGATGCTGAGGAGGTAGGTGAGAATAAGGATGAAGATGAGGAAGAAAAAGAAGAAGAATGCTTCTGCTGCTGCTGCTGCTTCTGCTGCTGTTGCTGCTGCTGATGATGAAGATGAAAAAAGTGATTATGACAGATGAAGATTATGACAGATGAAGACGATTATGACAGATGAAGAATATGACGGATGAAGACGTTGATGATAGTGATGAGGATTAAGAGGGGGGGGGTGAGAAGAAGAAGAAGAAGAAGAAGAAGAAGAAGAAGAAGAAGAAGAAGAAGAAGAAGAAGAAGAAGAAGAAGATTATTGCTTACTTGTGCATTCAAGATATTCATATTGCAAAAAAGGCTGATTAATCGATTCGTTAATACTTTTCAAGTTTTGCCCATTCAAAATGAATTAATCTAATTTACTCAGGTTGGCGGGATGGGGCTTCACTAGCACTGGAGTTCGCTTCCTATGCTGCTGTGGACAAAACCTTCAACAAAGATATGTTTCATTTTGCTAGCTTTTTCAGAAGTTGTTGAAAGTCGGAAAATCTGTTTCAATCAATAAGCCAAATTTTCTTTTTCTTTTTTAAAAATGCACATAATGAATAGGCATTTTCTGTTGGTTTTTGAAATCTTACAGTGAACATGCTAAAAGGCACCAGCATTGTTCCCAAGATCTCTTTAACCGAACCCGTGTAGTAGAAAATGTTTATTTAGTATTCGTGTATTTCAATAAATATAGTATTGTATATAAGATGGGGCTTGTTTTTTTAGATTGGATGTTATTAATAATATACTCAACACATGGAAAGGCTTTAGAAAACCTGTTGTTGTTGTTTTTTGATAATACTAGTTTATAAGCACTTTACTTATATGTTTAATATTTGTTTGTATTATTATTGTACTTGCTTTAATTATATAAAACATTTATAGGGGAACATGTGGTGATGCTTCTGTTCAAATGTTTCAGCGTCCACTCTACCGGAAGGGTCCAACCATCCACCCGAAGAGATGCCCCTTGCAGTGGAGTTGGCTACTGATGACAACCCACCAATGAGGCGATGGCTCATATCGGGACTGGGTAAGGTAAGAATAAGTCTTCAAATCTTATTCAAACATATATATTTATTGGTAATAAAAGATAATGATAATATTGATGAGTAAAATGTGTCCAGTTAGTGAGTGTTCAAGGGCTTAATATGTAATAGATGGTGAATTATAGTCTTTCATTCGGAGAATGATGCTGAGGAGGTAGGTGAGGAATAAGGATGAAGATGAGGAAGAAAAAGAAGAAGAATGCTTCTGCTGCTGCTGCTGCTTCTGCTGCTGTTGCTGCTGCTGATGATGAAGATGAAAAAAGTGATTATGACAGATGAAGATTATGACAGATGAAGACGATTATGACAGATGAAGAATATGACGGATGAAGACGTTGATGATAGTGATGAGGATTAAGAGGGGATGAGAAGAAGAAGAAGAAGAAGAAGAAGAAGAAGAAGAAGAAGAAGAAGAAGAAGAAGAAGAAGAAGAAGGAAAGATTATTGCTTACTTGTGCATTCAAGATATTCATATTGCAAAAAAGGCTGATTAATCGATTCGTTAATACTTTTCAAGTTTTGCCCATTCAAAATGAATTAATCTAATTTACTCAGGTTGGCGGGATGGGGCTTCACTAGCACTGGAGTTCGCTTCCTATGCTGCTGTGGACAAAACCTTCAACAAAGATATGTTTCATTTTGCTAGCTTTTTTAGGAGTTGTTGAAGTCGGAAAATCTGTTTCAATCAATAAGCCAAATTTTCTTTTTCTTTTTTAAAAATACACATAATGAATAGGCATTTTCTGTTGGTTCTCGAAATCTTACAGTGAACATGCTAAAAGGCACCAGCATTGTTCCCAAGATCTCTTTAACCGAACCCGTGTAGTAGAAAATGTTTATTTAGTTTTCGTGTATTTCAATAAATATAGTATTGTATATAAGATGGGGCTTGGTCTTTTAGATTGGATGTTATTAATAATATACTCAACACATGGAAAGGCTTTAGAAAACCTGTTGTTGTTGTTTTTTTGATAATACTAGTTTATAAGCACTTGTTTAATATTTGTTTGTATTATTATTGTACTTGCTTTAATTATATATAAACTTTTGATAGGGGAACATGTGGTGATGCTTCTGTTCAAATGTTTCAGCGTCCACTCTACCGGAAGGGTTCCAACCATCCACCCGAAGAGATGCCCCTTGCAGTGGAGTTGGCTACTGATGACAACCCACCAATGAGGCGATGGCTCATATCGGGACTGGGTAAGGTAAGAATAGGTCTTGAAACCTTATTCAAACATATATATTTATTGGTAATAAAAGATAATGATAATATTGATGAGTAAAATGCGTCCAGTTAGTGAGTGTTCAAGGGCTTAATATGTAATAGATGGTGATTATAGTCTTGCATTCGGAGAATGATGATGAGGAGGTAGGTGAGGATAAGGATGAAGATGAGGACGAAAAAGAAGAATGCTGCTGCTGCTTCTGCTGCTGTTGCTGCTGCTGCTGCTGCTGATGATGATGATGATGGAAAAAGTGATTATGACAGATGAAGATTATGACAGATGAAGACGATTATGACAGATGAAGATTATGACGGATGAAGACGTTGATGATAGTGATGAGGATTAAGAGGGGGGTGAGAAGAAGAAGAAAAGAAGAAGAAGAAGAAGAAGAAGAAGAAGAAGAAGAAGAAGAAGAAGAAGAAGAAGAAGAAGAAGAAGAAGAAAAGATTATTGCTTACTTGTGCATTCAAGATATTCATATTGCAAAAAAGGCTGATTAATCGATTCGTTAATACTTTTCAAGTTTTGCCCATTCAAAATGAATTAATCTAATTTACTCAGGTTGGCGGGATGGGGCTTCACTAGCACTGGAGTTCGCTTCCTATGCTGCTGTGGACAAAACCTTCAACAAAGATATGTTTCATTTTGCTAGCTTTTCAGAAGTTGTTGAAAGTCGAAAATCTGTTTCAATCAATAAGCCAAATTTTCTTTTTCTTTTTTAAAAATACACATAATGAATAGGCATTTTCTGTTGGTTTGAAATCTTACAGTGAACATGCTAAAAGGCACCAGCATTGTTCCCAAGATCTCTTTGAACCGAACCCGTGTAGTAGAAAACGTTATTTAGTTTTCGTGTATTTCAATAAATATAGTATTGTATATAAGATGGGCTTGGTTTTTAGATCGGATGTTATTATAATATACTCAACACATGGAAAGGCTTTAGAAAACCTGGGTTTTTTTTGTTTTTTTTTTGATAATACTAGTTTATAAGCACTTTTACTTATATGTTTATATTATTTGTTTGTTATTATTGTACTTGCTTAAATTATATATAAACTTTTATAGGGGAACATGTGGTGATGCTTCTTTTCAAAGTTTCAGCTTCCCAGTATATTTCGATGCATACAGATTTAATCTGATTATCATGAAAATGAAGAAATATATATATCAGTACATTATCGTATTGTAAATCCTTTATCGTTCCTTGTATTTCAGAATGCTGTCTTTCAGTTTGTTTAACAAACTGTTCGGTCTTGGATTGTAGAGGTCGACAACACCCAGTCGCCATGAGACAATGGTTGTTATTCTATAGTTTGTACATGTACTTTTATACATTTTGTAATTTGTGTATTTTGAAGTTTGTATGTAGAAATATGATGTTTTAATATTTGTTATATGGTTATACTGTTATATAATACATATATAACAATCATGCGTTTCTTTTATTTTGTACATCGTTAAAGCTTAACTACAATGTTGGTGTACTAGTAGTATATAAGAACGGATTCAACTTAGATTAAGACGTTTCTTACGAATGACGCAGGGTTTTTTCTGGAAACGGTTAACAACTTTGTAGTTTTCATTAATGTCACAAATTATTCTAAATAATAGCCATATACACTTGGTTCTTCTTCTCATGTTGTTTGATGTAAACCATTCTACATAACCTTTAATTACCAATACGAGATAACAAAATAAGACAACTTCCACTTTTATTTCAAATCTGGCAATGGGGTTTATGAAATTAAAGTTGAAGTCCTATCAGCATCGCCCTTAAATTCAACTATTTATGATATCGGTGTAGTTATAGTATACACAATCGGTCAACACATGTGTTTACGAATCATCATTAAATGGGTACTCTCTGTGGTTTGATGCTCTGAAATGGAAAACAAATATCAATACAAGTATGAGAATAATACCAACAACAACATGTTACCATGGAAACTACAGGACCAAGCCCAGTAGTCGGACATTCATAAATAAACCCTGTTTAGAGGCACAAGGCATGGACCCAATCGACAATGAACTCTGCACACACATGTATTGACACCACATACACTAGTACAAACACCAAAAGCTGAACATACACGCATACCGATAAATGATGGGTTTATCGCCTCGGAACGGTCAGTGAAACACGCATTCGCTGGAACACGAGGTCTACTGCATGGGAGCTGCAACTACTTTGTATGGCCATAACCTGACACTTGTCCCATCATTTATCATTAATTACAAACTTACAAAAATAAGCCTCATCAGAGCCATCATCAACTTGAGAAAATTGAAAAAAAAACAACAACATATAAACTGAAAATGTAATTTTAATCACTCAACGACTGGATACAAACATTACTTGCAAACGAATGGATCAATCCGTAGCAACCGTGCTAGCTATCAGACACAGCTCGCCATGAGCACGGTTTTAAATTGTGTTTCATATAGTCTAATAATGAAAGTATCCTTGTACAAACTATAGGAGGAAAAACACATAGGAAATAGATCAAAACAATAAAAAAATACACAAATGTTGTCGATTATAAATGCTGTCGAAAACTTTTCCGACAATCTCTCATAAAGGGGACAGCGGACCGTTTCAAAGATCTTTTTCGATTTTAATCATAAATTGAAATCATTTTAGTGTCATAGTTTCCTTATTTTGCTACATTGCTACATATGTGTGAATTGATCTTTAGCCAACAGGTTGAAGAAATAAAAAAGTCAATGTGTTGCCATTTGTAAAGATTTTACAGATTGAAGATTAATGAATTAACGACTGAAATCTTTTATTGAAACGGACCCTAGGATGCTGACAGAAAACGGTTTTAAAGATAAGTCTCAATTCTTACTTCGAAAGTCCATCCGCTTTCACAGCTTGGGGATTATTTCAAACTGAATTCGTCTGTAACGTTTAGTCTCGACTATATTGGATAATATCGCGTTTAAATGGGGTGAGAAGAGCAAGTAAATATGCATATTCGTTGGGTCACAAAATATAACTGTAATAACAGCATCAGCTCCTTTACATATAATTATATAGACAAATCGAATAATGACACAGACTGTGTTTACATGATATACAATGCGTTAACTATATATGTGGGTGATACTTATCTAGACCATCAATAAAACACTTAAGGTCGATCCATTCCATATCATAAAAATATTATCTAACAAGCTTAGCCAAACCACTGGATTTAATGGCATTGAATAAAGAAATTCTTCATCTAATTCTTCATAAACAGTGAGGATTATGATGTAGCCATAGGACCACCCATAGCCTTGCCAATTATTTGTAGTTAGCGTTGTGTTTGTCACAAAGTAAAAACAGTTGTTGTCAAGCACGAATTTTAACAGCTTACTTACATCGTCAACGTTTACGTCTGTGTTGCCAATGTCTTTGTTAAGAACATGAGAACAAACTTCAATTCCGTCACTATGTGCAATATAAGCGTACAACAAACATACATAAATATGAATCTTTTTATCAATTTGATATTCTTATCTTTTGATATAACATCGGTAAAAACAATTACTAGATAAATAAGTATGCATATATGTTTGTTTGTTGGTACAAAACGAGGTACATACATTGGTTCTGCAAACGCTCGGAAATTCCTGTCCAACGATGCAATTTTGGTCATTTCTTCTTCTGATAGTTGGAAGTCAAAAACCTAAAATAAAGGTATCATATTACCGTGTTCTTTAAAATTGGGTAAAAACGTCCAGCAAGGTATGCACAGTGCTGTGTGAAGAAACGTTTAACTGTTATTTTTATTATCAGCGTTTTTTAACCTTATACAGACTATTCGTGTGTATCCATTGTTGTACTTTCTTACATCAATATTTTCCTTGATTCTGGATGGCGTGATGCTTTTCGGGATAACCACCAGTCCACGTTGGATGTGGAACCTAAGAATAACCTGGAATATAGTATCACATATCACACCACAGGTATAAATGTGTCCAGGAAGAAAGTTCCTTTATATGAAAAAATCTGCCTCGGTTTGAATGGGGACTTACTGAGAACCATGTGCTTGACGTCATATGTAGTATTCAAAATGAGCAATTTAAGGTCTTATTTGTTAAACACATATCTCACGCAATTTTATAGACATTATTATGAAATTGCCAATATTGCTTAATGAATGTTATTTAATTGCAAAACAAGATTACAATACTAAAAGCAAATATTCATCCGAAGGCCACCAATCGTACAATGCTTTCCAGTGATTTCTAGAGATTTATCAGTGAAATGAAATAATATTTAACTGTTAAAACGGCGATAAAATATATTGACATTTTCACTGTTTTGAAATTTTAACCCGCTCCCACGTTGAAATTAAACTGTATTTCTAGATTCTATTAAGGCATATAATAAAAAGAAAAAAATACTTCAATGTAAGATTGCAGTACATTTCGCCTTATAAATATTTATGCAAAAAGCTACAGAAACAAGCTCAGTAGCAAAACGTTAAAACATAAACCTGGTTTAATGGCACTGGGTAAACGCCAAAGACATAGAACATAAAATTACAAACAAGAAATATGGAAGAACAGCATAAAACTCCACAAGCAGCACAGTACATACATACTATAACACAAAAAGAAAACATTTCAACTCGTGGCTACGTCACACGTGAACTATATAGCTTTTTGTGCTCACTCGGTGAAATGTATATCGTTGAAATGCCTGGCTAAATTGTTTTGTCAGAGAAAGAATGCTTTTAATCGCTTAAACAAAAATATTGCAAACAAATAACAACCTGTGGAATGGACTTTCCTTTACTAGCAGAGATCTCCTTTAGAATCGGTTCATCAAATACTGGCCCTGGTTGGCCACTTTCATGCCTGTCAACAGAAATGTCAAATAGTTTTCGTATACGACCAAAATCTAAAGACTATGATTACCCTTAAACTGGCGACGAAAGCTCGGATATAAACACGACAAATGTTTGGAAATGACAGATTGTGCATGATCGTTACATATATGGGGCCCAGTATTATTAGTTACAGGAGGTAGAAATGAGAAAACCTTTACTAAAATAAGGTTTTTATTTTTTTTTAACTGCGTTGAAAGTTTTAACGTATGGGAAGCTTTATGTGTAATTCATTTAATAATTGAATTGTGGAGAAAGCCTGAAGAATAGGGGTACGTTTTGACATATCGTCTTACCAAGGTCTATTTGGAGCCCCAAGGGGCGCATATGCTGTAAGAGTCATTCCCTTTTCCTTGCAGAAGTCCAGAATAGGTCTGTTAGAGAAGTAAGGGGATACTTCAACCTTAACACAATGGAAGACAAGCACATGTTTATGAATCTTAATAATTTGTGTTCTTTTATCACATACATATCATATTTTAAATGATTTGTTGACAAATTTATCATAAGCGTTAAATGTTGTTGTTTTTTTACAATTTACGACTTAACCAATTTGCAAAAGAATGCATGATTACGAACCTGAGAAGCGACCGGTCTGATGGAACAACTATTCAGTATTCTAGTCACTTGGCTCTTGTTGAAGTTAGATAGCCCGATGTGCTTTGTCAAACCTGCCTTTTGACATTCCTCAACCGCCTGTGGACATACAAGAACACGCTTAGTCGCCATTCTGTGTAACAGCCTTGTGTCAAGAAATAGAAATAGCTCAGCAGTATATGTTTTATTTGTTTTGCAATATTTAGAATATTCAATGCAGTAAATGCAGAAAAGTAATCATGGTTTTGTGTCCATCTGAATAATTAAAAAAAACATGAATGAAGAATGAGTAAAAAATGTTTTAAGTGTCATTTTATCTCTTAAATGATATCAGCGATATTACATGCAATAAACGACACGCTTTAAAACACGTTCAAAAATACAATTGAATCTACCGTGTCGAGCTCAAAAGTAAAAAATAAATAACTATGAGCTTGTTTAACAAGGGTCAACCCGCTGGTGTGTACTATACTTACCTTCCACACGTCTTCCAATTTGTGGTCGGCGGGTATTCCCTTTCCGTTTTCGTCCAGAGGACAAATAGTTTCTCCGCTCATGTCCTGGTCCTGAAAATATTTAAAAATGGAATATAGGAGCTAAAAGATATCGTTATTTTTATATATATCTACTGCATGTATTAGATGGTGATATTGTAGGCGCTTGTTAAGAGTTTTTCAGACCTTGAACTTTGTGCCTCTAAACAAGTTCATTGTTATGATTTTGATTGCTGACCTGGCCACTGAGGTTTCAATTGTATAATTAAAAGGAGAATAGTGCGTTTGTTGATTATGTCTATTCTCAAAATAAACATGGTCTGCAGTGGCGAGGGATACATAATACCACGGATATACAAACCGTCCTATAAGTGATAAGATTGTTTATATAGATAATCGCGTCATTTCTGACAGGAGGAATAGAAACACTAACATGGACCAGACTTACAATAACATGTGATGAAAAAAACATTGCATCTTCAAGAGTGCACTTTTGTTAGAAATAGCAACCATGTCGTGAGTGTCGATTTACAAAATTTCACAGCAGATACTTAAAGAAAGGTTCTTCCATGTCAAACCTTCAGAGCCGTTGGCCAGTGGATCAGAAACAGGTCGACATAGTCCGTTTTGAGCTGTCTCAGGGAATCCCTCAGCTCTTCAATAACTAGGCAGGGGTTGTGGTGCGTGTCCCATAACTAAAAGGGAAAATAAATCGCAGACTCAAGTAATGCTCTACGCGTTATTTATTGAGCGTTAGTCCCAACATTTTGAAATAGGTATTTCAAGTACAAGTATTTTATCAATGAGAACAAAGTTTACATTAAGAGGAAAACCACGATCAAATAGATAATTGTATGCACGTACGTCGGCTACATTAGTTGAAACGTATATATATATATATATATATATATATATATATATATATATATATATTGAATTTCTCCATACATTAATCAATATTCCATAAACACGATTGCAAAACCTTTGTTGTCAGAAACATATCCTCCCGTTTAATGACGCCTTCCTTGATTTTCGCTTCAAGCGCCTTGCCCACTCCAGGCTGTGTCCCATAGTTCCACGCGCAATCAATATGGCGGTATCCTGCATCAATGGCCGCCAGGGTAGCTCGCTCAACCTCATCAGAATTACCCTGTTAATATATGGCGATATATAAAGTTGAATACAACATTAAATCAACTTCTGAACATGTTTTATTGAAATATAAAAGAACGTGTGCACTGATGTATGTGTAATTCGTAGTCTGTGTATTATACAAAATGAGGCACACATTTTTAAATAGAACCATTTTATGATATAAGACGATATCGCTTAGTAGGTTTATTTATCTTTCGTTTGTTTTTACAACATCAAAAGACCTCCAGATTCACTTATTTGCATTCAGTTTAATGCTGATTTGTAAAAAAAATACATCTAGACAACGCTAGTCACATGGTTTGTGTCTCAATATAGTAGCCTCGTGACCTTTTGCAATATGTAGGTAAGACTGTCATCGTAAAAATAACTACAAATAACAAATTATTCCGTTAATATTAGAATACCTGTTGCCCAAACACCGTCCAAGTTCCTAATCCTACCACAGGAATAATCCCCGAAGCATTTCCTATGGGAACAGTTTTTGACATTGTTTTTATTCAAAATTGCAAAATTGACCTAGATCGTGGAGTTATAATGGAGGCGTGAAATGTGGCAGGTAACTACTCAAATCACATGAGATGCCATATATGGGGTCACTTGATTTAAGATATCGAGGTCGTACTTTACGATATCATTTTCCGACGAAGATAGCAAATATTGAAACAGTGTACAGGAGTGTCACGAAAAACTAATCATGCTCGTTTTTAATCTATTACACTCTTAATAAGGTCAGGCATCATATGCAAAGTATCAAGAAATAGTTGTTACATTTAAAATGTTACGTTAGCTGACATGTATATGAAATTAATTTAATGTACGTATAGATAACGTAGTGTTGTTGTGACAATTTGAATACTTTTTATGTTTTTTTATGCTTATTTTCATTGGAAATATACAAGCTGGGCCATAATGTATTGACTGTATTTAGTTTACAGAATTATGGTACTAATACTCCGCTATGGTCATTTGGCATGAGCACTCAACAGTTGTTTGCATGGAGGGTTCAACAATACAGACTTCTCTGATATTAATGTATATTTATCCATCCATCCATCCATCCATCCATCCATCCACCCACCCACCCACCCATCCATCCATCCATCATCAATCCATCCATCCATCCATCCATCCATCCATCCATCCATCCATCCATCCATCCATCCATCCATCCATCCATCCATCTATCTATCTATCTATCTATCTATCTATCTATCTATCTATCTATCTATCTATCTATCTATCTATCTATCTATCTATCTATCTATCAATATTCGAAATGGCATTCTATTTAACTTCGTGTTTGTCTGTCAAATTTTCTTCTAATGCCATATTATTATGAGTACGCTGCGTTCAACGTACTTGAGGTTTATTACTAAAACCCGGGACGCGGTACCGTACACCCGTTCATTTCATGGCTGTCTATTTTTAAGTACTTAATTTATATTACAATAATTTTCAATGTTTATCGTATTTGTGCATAAATGTTCAATTATTTTTGACTTACATTTAAAGGAAATAAATTATTCCATAACAGTACAATAGTTCTTCAAAACGCTCTTTGACTTTTGCAAACTGTAAATGTATTCCTGAACATTTTCCACACAACGGAAGTACATATGACGTAATGGTGACGTCATTCCTATAACTAAACCCGTCCCTGCATTTTTTAATGAAAAACACTTTCGATTAGTCCTTCATACATAAATACACCCAAAGCTAGCTCAAAATGATAGTCTGTGTCAGGTTTTCCAGTTTCACTGCCTGTCACCCAAGTGCCTGTGCGTCTGTATTTTCTAAGGCGTTTTGGTAAAAAATGCCATTCTTTGAGGTTTTTCAACTGAACCTTGACTCAAATGGCATTCTAAGCATCAACTTGGGCAGTTCTACACATTTTTGCACAGATTTCAAGTTCTCGCAGTCAAATGTTCACCAAATTTGGACATTTTCAGTGCTCGTAAGATTGCAGACGAAAAAAAATAGGCGAAAGTTGTGAAAACCAAGAAATAGCATATTTTGATCAACCGGACAAGATAAATGCATTTAATTGTGAACATTTGCCAAAAATAGTGAAATGCAATACATTTTTTACCAAAAATAACACTTTTTAAACAAAGCAGTTTGGTCCCTTTTAGGTTACACACCACCATTGTTATTCCCTATATAATTCAATGTAAAATTATAATTTTCAGAAAACATTTAAATGCATTTCGAGCGAATGCAGGCTATGATAACCACATATATTCTTAAAGTACAAGCTTTAAATTACCTTTTAAGCCAATAAAAAAGGGGGGTCAAGTTATTCCTAAGAAAAATCACTCCACTTGAAAAACAAACTCTAAAAATTGCACCGTCCGCCATGACAGATCTTCCAAAATGATCTTTCAACTATAGGGCAGCGGTTTATGCTTTAATCTCTACTCTAAATGATAAATCAAGCAAGAATAGATACTTAAGGTATAAAAGTTTCAGGAATAATGATAGTTTTGATTTACAGTGTATTGAGCATGTGAAAACATGCCTATCAATCATAAGAACATTTTTTTTTATTGAGAATTTTCCACACAACGGAAGTACATATGACGCAATGGTGACGTCATTCCTGAAGGACAGCGGGAGGCCTTCATCTAGTACAGCGGCATCTAATGTAGAACGTACATTGTATCTTTCTGGATGTGACATATTGGGGGTAAGTCAGTATTGTTGAAGTGACAAATGATGAATCAGACATATAACCTTCGGCTAATAATACAATGAAAACTACGGAGACATAACCAGTCTTCAGTATTCAAAAAATAAACCCTGTTAACATTTAACAATTATAACTTATAACTAAAATTAAAAGCTTTAACAAAGCAAATATCAACTTGAAAACAATGAAAATTAAATTAAAAAATAACATATAAATTGATAAAGTAATTTCAGTTACTCAACTACCGGATACAAGCATCACCTGCAAACGAATGGATCTAACCGTAGCTAAAGTGCTAGCTCTTAAAAGGTCCAATATATTCATGGAAAGACAACCATCGGACATAGCTTGTCTTAATAAGGTTTAAATCTATGTCCTCATAGTAAGTGTCTTATAATGAAAATAGTTATTATTGTACAAACCGGGACGAAAACCAGAATGGAAATTTATAAAATGGTAAACAAGAGGACCATAATGGCCCGATATCGTTCACCTGATAAAAATGGCTAACTAATCAGTGGTTATTAAGGATGCTGCATCTTGCTAAGGAAGAAGATGGTTGCCGAGTAATTCGATGGTCGATAAGGAGGTAAGCCCTTGTAAAGGGAAATCGATAGTATGTCCAGGGAAGTCAAAACATTGTCAGCTGGTTGTTCCCAGGGGAAATGGATGTGATGGCAATGAAAGCAGACTGTTGCTATCGTAGTCAATAGTTGTTAAATTATCCCTGCAATATTTCAAAATATTAATTATTATTATCTTAAACAAAAAATGAGAAAAGGTACATGAAACAATTAAAATAGAATTTTCAAGTTTGAACACATTTTATTAAAAGCGCTAATGCTCACAATGAAAAATCAGTCCTGTTATACAAGTAAGCATTAAATAATTGTTATTTTCTGTAAAACCTCCAGAAAGCATATTTCTCATACTTTGCATTTGCGCAGTCTGAATCCCACCACGGAGGTTGTTAAACCGGAAGTTGCCGCCTACCGCCTACCGCCCTTCAGTCGCATGCATTCGCAACTATTTTGTAAAATGTTCACAATTGGTGTTGACTCTCAATAATGTCATAATCACCGATGTTTTCTATCATAGTATTAAAGGCTGGAATGAATTTGTCAATGTATTGTGTTCGTAGAGATTCCTTCCACCTAAACGTGGTATAGCTGGACAGATTTTGGTGTAGATCCTCAGTCGGCTTAGGTCCATCTCCTTCCAGGTCAGCATTAAGTCTTGCACAACAAGTAAGGAGAAATGTCTAAAAACTCGAAACCGATGTCCGTAATAAATTCATATAGATTCGACAATGCAAGAAAATAATCTACTACACTTTTTTCCATTATTAGCAGTACACGTTTAGTTTCTAATTAAATATCTCGAAAGCCGGCCGTTTAGAATGTGTACATCTATTGTGCAGCATAGTTCAATAAGTGATTTGCCGTATTTAGTGCATTGAGAGTCACAGTTTTGACGACGATAGTCACCCAGGATAATTGACGTCATTTTGTACACGTGATCTAGATTTTCGTCTGGTATGAAGTCCTGCATGTTTCCTGTTCTTGCATTTAAATCTCCCGCGACTATAAGAGATATATAATTTAAATCCGATACAATACAAGTAAGTTTCTCAGACAAATTTTCAATACCGTTATTTGAGCTGTCTTCATATATTGGTGAGTGTTTTGGTGAATCATACGTGAAAAATAGAACAATATGTTGATGCAATCTCGTTAACTGTTAATCAATGTAAAGAACTATACATTCTTTGAACTCTTTGTAAATTCATTTAATAACCCCAGTGTCACAAAATTGCTTCTTAACAAATGCTGTTACTCCCACTGAACCGCGTGTGCCTTTCGATGACCTTGAAAAATTTAAACCAAATTGTCGAACGCTTCTATTATGCCGAAGTAAACAAAGGAGATGGCTAAAGAGTCTGATTGGCTTACAGAGATCACATGAGAGGTCAAGTGACCTGATAAGCCCGCGTGCCTTAACAAATCTCCTGATTGGCTGATCGCGGTCAGCTGACTGATAATGGCACTGCTAATGAAATATTCGTTGAACAATGACATAAAGAATTTTATGTATGCATAAAATACTATATAGCTATCTCGAATATTTTCTTTGGTCAATATTTTATTTCTGCATTGTTAAAGTAAAATTTATATTAACAAACCGAACTCGCTTTTTCGATATTATTGCTATTTCGAAGTCAAAATCACGGACCCGATTCTGTATTTCACACCTATGTATTAATCCTTGTTTCGAAGTGGGTCAACTCATAATTTTCACTCCATGATACGATAGCTCGCTGGTATCGGATTGCGGTGATTAGCGCTGTCAAAGAATTACATCGAGCACCCGTATGTAACAAAGATCGATGCCAGATAATGAGCGATTTTTTTAAGGCTGTGAAGTTTACAAAATGACCTCTTTACTGGTTGATGCCCTAATAGGCATATATTTTAAATCACAACATACTGGTTGTCGCCCGAGTAGGAACATAATAGTGACATTTTGAACCTGAACTGAACACAGAGAGACCTCAGCCAACTGGTTGTCGAAATTTTATGATCATAAAAGCGACATTTTAGTCTTGAACAAGACATGTACGAGCCTTTACCTTAATAAACAGTGGCTTACACTATGATCTGGCGCCCTATAAAACATGTCCTGGGCCTGAGCGGAATATATAATGACATCATACTTGTCTGATAGTTGCCATAGTTTACTCATTATAGGGAGATACTAGACATGAACTTGACATATAGGGACCTCAGACTACTGGTTGTCGCACTAGTAGACACATGATTGAGACGTACTTGACCTGATATGAATATGCAGTGACCTCTATCATGACCTAGTGCCCTAGCAGGCATTAATAAGCGTCAAAAAGTAACAGGCCGTACTGCTTATTGCCCTAGTAGCTGTATTATTGGAACATACTGGGCCTGAGCAAACATATAATGGCCTGCGCGTACCGGTTGTCGCCCTCCTGGGCACATCTTGTGAATCAGCCTACTGGTTGTCTCCCTGTTCGGCACACAATAAAGACATACCAGACCTAATTAGAACACATATTGACCTCCGCTTACTGGCTGTCCAGGTAGGCATGCAATAAGGACATATGAGTCCTGAACTGAACAAAAATTGATATCCGCCTACTTGTTACCGCACTAGAGGACACAGTATAGGGATATACTAGGCTTGAACTAAACATTTAATGATTGTTGGAACATACCAGGTTGAACTGATCATACAGTGTCATCCTCGTTATGGATGACGCCCTAGCATATGCATGAAAGAGACATACTAGTCCTGAACAGAATGAATAATGACCTCCGGCATGACCTTGGATCCTAGCTTATACTAAGCCTAATCTGAACATATGGTGACCGCCGCCTATTGGTTGTCGTCCTAGTTTACACATAGAAGGGAAATACTAGACATGAAGTGCATGTACTTAGGCCATAACCCGGGGCCTTTGTTGGCACATATTAGGGACACAAATAACCTGGGCAAAAGGCTGGAAATATAGTAACCTCCTCCAGCTGGTTGCCCATCGAATAGGCACATATACTGGACGTATTAGGCCTGAGCTAAACCTTTGAAGACCTCCGCCTGCTAGTTGTCCTGCTAGTTGTCGACCTAGTACTAGTAAGCACATAACAGGGACAATACTAGCCATGAGTTTAACACATAGTGTCCTCTTCAGACTAATTATCGACCTTTTAGGTGCATACTAGGGACGAGACCTCATCTGAACACATTTTGTCTTACGCCTACTAGTAGTCACCCTGATAATCACATGACAGAGACATATTTGGTATAAGCTGAACATAAAGTGACATCCGCCTACTGGTTGGTGCCCTAGTAGGCTCATAGTAGGGACAAACTAGACTTGAACTGAACATATATTGACATCCGCCTACTGGTTTTTGTCATAGTAGGCACACGTACCGAAGATATAGTGACCTTTCCCTATTGATGTTCACCCAGATAGATATACTGGACCGTTGCTGAACATTGTATGACCTCCGCCTACTGGTTGACACCTTATGAAAATGATAGGGACATACTGGGACTAGGCTGAACATAAATGCATACTGGATGTCGATCTATTAGGCATACCAATAGGGACCTATAAATCCCTAAGCTATACATATAGAAACATCCGCTTACTGGTTGTCGCCTTCTATACCTAATGTTACCTCCATAGGCAATACTATTGGAATACAGTCCAAAGTAACGGTTAGCTTTATAGTACATAAAATATTATACAGTCAACAGATTTTGTATAATCACCGTATACAGCCGTTCATGCAGTAATATTCAGATGTAATGTGATCTAAGCTATGTGTAATTTACATTTTGTTTCGAAATTATATACCAATTGAATGAATTACATGGTATTTCAAATTAAGTTTCATTGACGCGTACCAAATAATACGTTTTCAATTATCTATACAGTCGAAACCCGTTTACTTGATATTTCAGGGACCGACTAAAATACTTCGAGCCTCGCGAATATCGAGCCAAGCGGTATTGCTTATGGTATGTGTATTTGTTTAGACGTAATACAAAGTCTAGTTAACCTTGTTTGTTGTTTGCTACGTTATCTCCGCAAAAGTAATTATTACCGCACACACATCGTACAGTTCATAACATGACGCATTTGATACTATGAAATCATTTGATTTTTTTAAATTTATTTACGCAATAAATAAACTCATCCATAGGAAAACAATAAACAAGCATTGCTGTATACTAAGTTAGGAATACGTACGAATAAATTAGGTTGTACCGAGTTCTCTCTAGATTGCTCACCATTTGACATTTGTATTAATTCGTTCATTTGGAGAAATATATATTTTTATGTGAATACGCCTTTTCAAAAGACCTTCAGATTTATACCTGTACTGCCATTAGAAGTAAAACGCTTATAAGATGATTTTGGACATACATATACATGTGGCATAATGCAAATGTTACGAAAGTTAAATTGGAGATGTTAATCCAACGTGTTCATGATCAATACGCACTATGTTGGTTTGAAGATGTTAATAATAGTAGAAAGCTACAATCGTATGTACTTATGAAGAAAAGTATTGTATGTGAACCCTATCTTAACTATATTAATAATATATTAATATCACGATTCAGATGTTCTTAACATAAACTTATGATTGATCAAAGGCATCGATAGAGCAGAAAGACTTGTGCACAAAGTGCAATATGTGTATTGTCGAAACAGAATATCATTTTCTACTAGTGTGTCAATATTATAAATAGCTGAGATCTACAAAATCTTAACCAAAATAGTATCGTTCTTGGCCGACTTTTCATAAATTTAAATCTTTAATGAATAGTAATCAAGGAGGTACGTTACATAAACTTGCAACAACAACAACAACAACAACAACAACAACTACCTTTATTTGCCATGGTAACATTTGTTTCTTGGTTATCATATAGATAGGTAAATCCAGTGTTGTTCAACAACGACTTTACATAATTTGTCCAATTGTAATTTAAGCCACTTTGAGCCATTGTTCTATATACCATTGCTGCATATGAATCCTTTTCAATGACAAGTTTGTTCCAGAAATTGATTATTCGTTTATTGATAGTCTTTTAATAGAATACCGGCCTAATTCTCAATAAAGCATATACTTTTTCTAGAATTTGTAATTTTACGTAAGAAATCCAAGTGAATTTTTTCATATCCATCAGTATTTTCAAAGCCGATTACTTCACAGCCATATGTAAGGAAAGGGAAATTTGATGGTCAAATAACTTAAGCTGTAAATCTATTGGCAGATCCAGATTATATATTATTTTATATAATAAGTGGAGTGCTTTTTTGCTTAATGAATTAAATGATCTTTCGCTTTATTGAAACTTTCTAGTTGGGCTAAATAGAATACCGAGATATTTATGATTATCTACTATTTCTAATAATTCATCGTTAATCTTAAATGAACAATTTCTCCATGTTCTTCTGTTGGTGTCGAATATCATAAACTTGTTTTATTTATATTGATGTGGAGTTTCCATGTGTTACAATATTCTTCAAAATCATTCAAGCATTTTTGAAATTTATTCGCTGACCTAGCAACCAAGATGGTATCGTCTGCGAATTACAAAACCAGGATATCAAAGTAGTGAATTAAGTCGTCTATAAAATATTCGATTTTAACTCCCTCATTATTTTTTTGATTTTAAGAAATCCAGTAAATCATTTAAGTAGTTAAGGGAAAAAGAATCGGTGATATGCTCTCTCCCTGCCTTAAACCAAGGTTACTGACAAAGAAATAGGACGTTTCCCCACAGGATTGAATGCAAGACTTTACGTTTGAGTACATGTTTCGGACTATTCTTAGTATTTTACCGTCAATCCCTAATGATATTAGTTTATTTAAAAGCTCATATCTCGGAACAAGGTTAAAACACAGTTACTTGGTATATGGACTGCATTTTTGGCCATTCGAGCGCTTGGTCCCTATGGTGATCTCTTGGACTGAGAATCATAAAACATGTGATTTAGTACTCTATGATACACATAATAAACAAATAATCCACTTTTGGTCGTTAATTTTACATATTTAATATTTTAAAATTTCATACAATCTTTATCATTCACAAGTTATGAAGGTTAGCGGGTTTCGGATTGAGACATATGTATGGAAACGAGCTCAGATCTACAAGATTTTTTCAATAAAACAAATGTATACGTCGCATGCATGTTCAGAAGAAAGTTATTTAAACCATTTAAAACATCATAATTTGTCAACATTGTTTCAGTACAACAACATATATCATATATTCTGGATAATTTGACCTCTGTTTTATACCACATACATTCAGGCAACCTTGTAAGTTAAAGAAAGACTTCTCACAACATGATTGGGTCACCGGACCCTTCCAATCCTATGCCGGTTTACTGTTTCCGGCGGTGCTACCAGGTCTGCCGGAAGTCCTCTCAGGGCGCTTGGGAGCATCGGTGGAAGCCTGTTTTTGTGTAGGCGCTTTACTGGGAGCACTGTTGCTACTGTTTTTGTTTGACCCTGTTGGTGTCACGCGACCGCGAGGGGCGGCACTACTTCCTGCTCTATGTGATGAAGCGTTTTTCGAGCCATTGTCCCGTGATGTTTTCCCTTCTGGTTCTGCTTCATTCGCACTCCTCGCGCTGGGGATCAACGCACTGGGCTCGGGTAGCTTTGGGGTTTCCTGGACGGTTTTACTCTCCGAAAGCCCCTGATCAGTCGGCGTCGTTTCAGTCAGTGATTCTCCGGAAGTTGCCGATTGCTTCGTTACCGGCGAATATGCTGCTTTTAGTAGTTCCGGCATTTCCCGTGGTAGTGACTGGTGTACGTCCATTCTCAGGAATTCATAAGCTCCCATTACACGTTTCTGAAGGTTGGTGGCTCTGCTTTCAGCAAGTACACTAGACCAATGGGGGGATCATGTCTCTTACTATTTCACCCTTGGCCACTAGGGCTGCAGGGAACCTAATTTTAACATTGTTATTTCCAAATTTGTTCATGTACTCCTTATACTCACTCTACAACATATGCCGCGCGTCCCTGATCTCTTTAGGGTAGTCTCGGTTGAGGCTCACCGTGGTGCCCTTTAGTTTGTAAGCATTCTTTATGATTTGATTTACTTGGCCTGGGTGTGGAAAGCTAACAAAGATTTGCCTGTGGCTGTGGGAGGTACCCTGACTATAGGACTTACGTCCCACCCTGTAGGCACTAATCACTGCAAAGTCCTCTTCATGAAGCTGGAGGTTATCCTTTATGACGCTCAGGACCAGTTCTGTGCAATTTTCTCCCACGACTTCCTGTAGGCCACCGATGAAAATGTTAGTTTCTTTCCGACGGGCTTCCAGATCAATGGATTTGTATTCCAATAGACGCAGTCGTTCGTCCACAATATCGTGCGAGGCAAGATTATAAATACACGATTGTTCTAGCCTATTTAGCCGTACATGTGTCAATTCAATGCCACCATGTTCTCGAGCAAATCATTTATTTTTACGTCTACAGGTAATTGTTTAAGTAAGTCAATATCGGCCAAAGACCCACTATTCCAAAGGTTCCCTGTCCCTGATACAGTATGTGAGGGGCTACTGTCTAGAGTACCAGGTTGTGGCGGAGGTGACCTTTCCCCACCCGTCGACTGTCACTGACAGTCAAAGTACTATAATTTACATTTGGAGAAGAGGTATGTTTTAGCACATATAAACCATACGTCCGTTGTTAAAGACATCTTAATTCTAATTAAAAAAAAAATAAAACTTGTAAAAACACTGAGTTCAGAAAGTCGACATATTATCATTCTGATTCAGTCTAATTTGTGAATTTTACAGAAATCAAATAAAGTATATGTATTCTTAATATTTGCCACTAATCACTGGAGCTCCAAAATTATTTTTACTATCTTAGTACTGTCAAATGGAAGCATACTTACCCCACCCACTAAGACTAAATGGCATTTCCATTTAGTTCCTCATTAGGACCCTTTTATGCCATTTTTATATTTTAATAAAATATATCATGTATAAAAATAACACTTACACACAAATAAGTGGTAATAATTCGCCCCATATTCTGTCTTTGGTCTAAAATATCGCTTGGTTGTTTGAACAACTCTTTGGTCGGCCATGATGGACTATTTTCTAATAACCCGTATTATTTCCGAGGTCAATTCCTGTTAGATACTGGCCGAGGTGTTCCGATTGTTCTTCTCCCTAAAACATTAAATACGAGCCTTTATGGTTGAAAAACACATACAACACGTTTCTATTATGGGCGCCGGCATGATGGACTATCTTTACAGACCCGTATTATTTCGGAGGTCGAATCAATTGGATAATTGCCGAGATGTTCCGATTGGATATTATATAATGTAATACTAAACGGAACAACGCCATCTCCCCCATACGACGTTGTTTCACCGAGGGAAATGGCCAAGATGCTCCGATTTATTACATACTTGAATGACGTATCGGGAAATATCGGAAAGTATTGGTCATGTATTCCGCTGTATTAATTGGAAGTTGTTCCTAAGCTGAAATAATAACAATGTTAATTGATTGTAGTGTTTTAACGTGTAATTTGTTTTACGTAGTTCAAATTGATTCCCAGTGAAGTTAAATTTTGCATGAATAATCAAGATTTCTATAAGAGTAAAGGCCTTTGGTTAAACTGTTGAATTAAAATGACTACGCAATCCACTTGCAATGCAGTAAAATGAAAGAATTATGACATTGTAAACCGTCCATATACTCCGAGGTTGTTTTCTATGAAAAATTGCCGAGGTGTTCCGATTGACCCCTGATTAGCCGATGCGTTATCTACGTAACAGATAGTACTGTCAATGGTCCATACTGCACTCAAATATAAAACATTCAATTAATAAAACATGCATTAATATACTTAAAACTTAAAGGGACTACTGTTTAAAATATAATTATTATATGCATACGCCCCACCAGGACAGCACCCACTAGAATACCAATATAATATATGCATACTTTAACTACGCCCCAACAGGACAGCACCTACTATAATACAAATATAATGCATGCATACTTTAACTTCGTCTTTCCAGGACAGCACCCACTAGAATACCAATATAATATATGCATACTTTAACTACGCCCCAACAGGACAGCACCTACTATAATACAAATATAATGTATGCATACTTTAATTGCGCCCCAACAGGACAGTACCTACTAGAATACACATATTGTGTATGCATTCGTTAACTACGCCCCACCAGGACAGAACCCACTAGAATACAAATATAATGTATGCATACTTTAGCTACACCCCACCAAGACGGTACCCACTAGAATACAAATACAATATATACATACTTAAACAACGCCCCACCATGACAGCAGCCACTAGAAAACAAATATAATGTATGCATACTTTAGCTACGCCCCACCAAGACGGTACCCACTAGAATACAAATACAATGTATGCATATTTAAACAACACCCCACCAGGACAGCAGCCACTAGAATACAAATATAATGTATGCATACTTAAAAATGCCCCAACAGAACAGCACCTACTAGAGCAGTATATATTTCAAGTAATCCGTGTTACTTTAGCGCACACTCAATTAAAGCATCAGCACATATTATACTGTGTATTGATTATATTGTATTCGAACACTGCTTTTTAGCCCCTGGACACGTGAATATTTAGGCATGAATAAATGGAGTGTCAGGTGGTCAGCATTGCATGTATATTGGTCAGTATTGATCAGGTGAAGGCAGGAGCGATACAAGGCGGATGTTTCGTAATGTCTGTCATTCGGACAAACGTTTCTGTTTATAGGTATTTGAGTGTGTTTTAAATGCATTATGCTTCCTGATATTACGATTGGTGGGACTATATATATAAATGAATTGTTATCCAAAGTGGAACTTCTCTGCGTATGAACGTCCATTGCGTCATCATCGCAGAAAAAACACGCAGGATCGAACATAATCCCCCGCGTACTGGCACAAAAACTACCCCCGCACCCCACGTCAAGTTGTCAACCCCACCACTGCTTTATGACACCGTAATGGTTTACAGGTAATTTCAATTTGCTCACAATTTAATAGTGTTAGTGTTTGTGGGTCAGAACCAGAGCGCCGTGCTAGTGTTTCCAGGTTTACCTAAATTACAATTTGTTGAAAGCCATCTCTTTTGTATTTTAATTCATGGCGAAAGTAAAACAATTAAAACGTTTTGCACAATTAAGATAAAAAAAAATCAAAACGCATGATTCGCTAAAAAGGTCATTTTATATTTCATGAGATTGAATTTAAAAAATACACGAGAAACAAACATGCATTTTCTTTTGGTCTTAGACTTCTTAGCATCTTTCCAAAGACCTCAAACCCGAGTACCAGAAAATATTTGATTCATTTCCGTGTACATGTTGTCATAAATATGATATTTCACATTAGTGCAGACATGTTCTGAAGCGGACTAAAATCGTTTCATTGAGATTACCGATACTATTTAAGGAAAGGCTTATGTAATATAAAATGAAAATTATTATGAAAGGTAATACAGTAAAGGTATGTCAAAATCTCAAGTACCTGTATGTTATCCAGGATGAACTCTTTATATGGCTCAATACCACAGTTATCTCCCCCACCCCTCCGTTGTCCAAGATCCGGATGTTAATGCAGGAAAAAAGAGTGCTTGTGTTCAAATATCAATAGTTTATTAATAAAAAAGGAAGAAACGGGTGCTCAGATCATGCTAAGTGGTCCATACTGACGGGTGGTTGTGTTAGTCAGTGAATGTATTAAAATAATGCAATGTAACATTTATAATTCTTTATTAATTAATATCAGAAAATACAGGGTGACGAGCAGATAAACCACAAGTAATCCGACAATCCCACTCTAAATGTCCTTTCACCTCTAAGATACCATGAGATGGAGATTTAGCAGGATCAACATATTCCTCAGCAGTGTAATGAGATTCACGATTCATTACAATTTTAAAAGGTTCATAATTATTTACAACAGGAGCCCCATTAGTGGGATTGATTTGACACTGAGTATTATCATTCAAAAGTGATTTAAGACCAGCATCAATCATTTCATTGTTTTGCAAAATCAATTGAATAAACTCAATAACAGAAATCTTTTTTTTTGTTTTGTGCTTCATTCAAGAGCTGTAGCCAGGTTCTAGAAGGATGAGCCTTGAATTTCCTGAATATCTTGAAGGATGGTTTGTGAGATCCCATCACAAGAGTTTTGGCCTTGTACAACTTCTGTTCGTCTCCTTCTGGCATACCACGATTTTTAAACTTATTGTCATAGTCGACGACATACCGAATATCTTGTCTGGTTTTCACCTTTGTTTCACAATTGGTAACCATCTGGTTGGTATGAGTTAGTTGAGAGCCGTAAGTTATAGTTCCTTACATTGGAAGTTGAACAGTTCACACTTCACATAATCGAACTTATATTGTTCGTAATTCAAACAAAGGCTTTGCATCATTGGTGAAAATTCATTCTTACCAAAACTTGTCTTGGCAATGTGAAATGGCCAAATCCTAGCAACATTGTAATCAGCCTGAGCCTTTGTCAAAGTATCGTGAAGATAATGTCTAGCAGAGTGAACTAATTTTATTTTTCTACTTTTGGCTACGCCAAAGCGCTTCCGCTTATTATACGACAAACGACCCCTTGTCGATCGCCTGAAAGATCGCTTCTTCCTAGCAAAACGACTTCGACGAGTATACAAATTTTTACGAAATCTCTGGATTCTAGTATATCCAGTTCTCCTGCGTTTTGCTAAAGACGTGTTCCCAGCGAGCGTAGATTTGCGTTTAAGTCCAGCCATTATTAATGCTGATTTGTGATAAATACATATGTCGGGAAATGATACTTACACATTCATATCTTTACAAAATATTTTTTCTATTATTTAAACATAATTTATTCAAGAATGTACATATCTGTTACATTGGTTTATGAAACTAAACATAAAAGGTTATGTTAGTTCACTCAAACTAAAAGTAAATATCTCTCTACTGTACCTTTTATCCCGACCTAAATGTTACCCTTGTATATCCTCCGTTGATACGAACGTTTGATAGCAGTCAATAGTTTGGTCATAATTGGAAGGTAATTTGGGATCATTAGATGCGATTTGGGGATCTCAAATTTCTATCTATAAACCATTAAAGGTAAGTTTGGGCATTTTCTGTTTTTAAAAATATAAAATGCTACTGTTTCTGCTGAACATGTAATATTTTGCTACTGTTTCTTATATTTTGGGCAATTTTTATTCGAAACTGGTGGCCACACCCTCGAATTCAAATCAGCGCCAAGGCTTCAAACCTGTTGTCTGCTAGCCGGTGTTTATCAATATCGTACGCAGTATTCTCCCTTGACAAGCAGAACGGATATCTGCATATGACTGGAACTCAACAATATACACTTTTTTAATTGCACTTTCTTACCTCTCCTTTTTTGGTAGATTTGACCAAATTGCAATTATCCATTGGATTTCGTTAAATGAAAACAATAGAAAATACATTATTTACAAATAATTAACATTTTATTTACCGAAATGATATTTTTTATGGTCACGGGATTTGCATGGTGTATACTTAAAACACCTTAGCGATGCACAAAGGAATATTCACATCCTTAATGTGCCTAAAGCAGAGTTTTTCCAGCACAATGGCCTTTGTGGGGTTAAAGTGTGCCCAAATGCCTACCACTCTGGCATAGTGGCAATACCCATAATTGTTTCACGTGCACGCACCAGAGCCTCCAACATGAGCCATAATAGCGTATTTAGCGATGCATAAGGCAATGTTCACTTGCTTAATGTGCCAAAACCAGAGTTTTCCCAACACAATGTGGGGTTAAACAGGCTACATCGGCTACATAGGCTGTATGTTGTAGCCTGTTTACTACACAGGCTACAAGGCTAAATCGGCTACATAGGCTGTATGTTGTAGCCTGTTTGCTACACAGGCTACAAGGCTAAATCGGCTACATAGGCTGTATGTTGTAGCCTGTTTACTACACAGGCTACAAGGCTAAATCGGCTACATAGGCTGTATGTTGTAGCCTGTTTACTACACAGGCTACAAGGCTAAATCGGCTACATAGGCTGTATGTTGTAGCCTGTTTGCTACACAGGCTACAAGGCTAAATCGGCTACATAGGCTGTATGTTGTAGCCTGTTTACTACACAGGCTACAAGGCTAAATCGGCTACATAGGCTGTATGTTGTAGCCTGTTTACTACACAGGCTACACAGGCTACATCGGCTACATAGGTTGCATCTTGTAGCCTTTTCACTACACAGGCTACATCGGCTACATCGGCTACCTAGGCTAACTTCAAAGACATAGCTGGACATAACATTTTTTCCGATCTTAAGCGTCGCTTGTTTACATTTAAATGTATAGGTAAATTAATAAGTAGTTTAGAACCTATTTGTCATATATTTAATAAATTTCGATATGAACTAATGATATTAGTTTATTACCACATGCAAATCATTTGTTTAACATTTCCTTGTTTAATTATGATAGTTGTTGTATATCGTATAAGCTCTATATTAAATTATAAGTATATCTTGACAACAGTTCAATGTTTGACATAACAACCGAAACTGACCTTCAAGCAACCGGGAGTAATGCCTTTCGAATGGAGTAAGCTAGGGTGAAGAAGAAGAAGAAAAAGATATTCACATTGCAAAAAAGGCTGATTAATCGATTCGTTAATACTTTTCAAGTTTTGCCCATTCAAAATGAATTAATCTAATTTACTCAGGTTGGCGGGATGGGGCTTCACTAGCACTGGAGTTCGCTTCCTATGCTGCTGTGGACAAAACCTTCAACAAAGATATGTTTCATTTTGCTAGCTTTTTCAGAAGTTGTTGAAAGTCGGAAAATCTGTTTCAATCAATACGCCAAATTTTCTTTTTCTTTTTTAAAAATACACATAATGAATAGGCATTTTCTGTTGGTTTTTGAAATCTTACAGTGAACATGCTAAAAGGCACCAGCATTGTTCCCAAGATCTCTTTAACCGAACCCGTGTAGTAGAAAATGTTTATTTAGTTTTCGTGTATTTCAATAAATATAGTATTGTATATAAGATGGGGCTTGGTCTTTTAGATTGGATGTTATTAATAATATACTCAACACATGGAAAGGCTTTAGAAAACCTGTTGTTGTTGTTTTTTGATAATACTAGTTTATAAGCACTTTTACTTATATGTTTAATATTTGTTTGTATTATTATTGTACTTGCTTTAATTATATATAAACTTTTATAGGGGAACATGTGGTGATGCTTCTGTTCAAATGTTTCAGCGTCCACTCTACCGGAAGGGTCCAACCATCCACCCGAAGAGATGCCCCTTGCAGTGGAGTTGGCTACTGATGACAACCCACCAATGAGGCGATGGCTCATATCGGGACTGGGTAAGGTAAGAATAAGTCTTCAAATCTTATTCAAACATATATATTTATTGGTAATAAAAGATAATGATAATATTGATGAGTAAAATGCGTCCAGTTAGTGAGTGTTCAAGGGCTTAATATGTAATAGATGGTGAATATAGTCTTGCATTCGGAGAATGATGATGAGGAGGTAGGTGAGAATAAGGAAGGGGATGGGGAAGAAAAAGAAGAAGAATGCTTCTGCTGCTGCTGCTGCTGCTGTTGCTGCTGCTGATGATGAAGATGAAAAAAGTGATTATGACAGATGAAGATTATGACAGATGAAGACGATTATGACAGATGAAGAATATGACGGATGAAGACGTTGATGATAGTGATGAGGATTAAGAGGGGGGGTGAGAAGAAGAAGAAGAAGAAGAAGAAGAAGAAGAAGAAGAAGAAGAAGAAGAAGAAGAAGAAGAAGAAGAAGAAGAAGAAGAAGAAGAAGAAGAAAAGATTATTGCTTACTTGTGCATTCAAGATATTCATATTGCAAAAAAGGCTGATTAATCGATTCGTTAATACTTTTCAAGTTTTGCTCATTCAAAATGAATTAATCTAATTTACTCAGGTTGGCGGGATGGGGCTTCACTAGCACTGGAGTTCGCTTCCTATGCTGCTGTGGACAAAACCTTCAACAAAGATATGTTTCATTTTGCTAGCTTTTTTAGGAGTTGTTGAAGTCGGAAAATCTGTTTCAATCAATAAGCCAAATTTTCTTTTTCTTTTTTAAAAATACACATAATGAATAGGCATTTTCTGTTGGTTTTTGAAATCTTACAGTGAACATGCTAAAAGGCACCAGCATTGTTCCCAAGATCTCTTTAACCGAACCCGTGTAGTAGAAAATGTTTATTTAGTTTTCGTGTATTTCAATAAATATAGTATTGTATATAAGATGGGGCTTGTTTTTTTTTAGATTGGATGTTATTAATAATATACTCAACACATGGAAAGGCTTTAGAAAACCTGTTGTTGTTGTTTTTTGATAATACTAGTTTATAAGCACTTGTTTAATATTTGTTTGTATTATTATTGTACTTGCTTTAATTATATATAAACTTTTGTAGGGGAACATGTGGTGATGCTTCTGTTCAAATGTTTCAGCGTCCACTCTACCGGAAGGTTCCAACCATCCACCCGAAGAGATGCCCCTTGCAGTGGAGTTGGCTACTGATGACAACCCACCAATGAGGCGATGGCTCATATCGGGACTGGGTAAGGTAAGAATAGGTCTTCAAACCTTATTCAAACATATATATTTATTGGTAATAAAAGATAATGATAATATTGATGAGTAAAATGCGTCCAGTTAGTGAGTGTTCAAGGGCTTAATATGTAATAGATGGTGATTATAGTCTTGCATTCGGAGAATGATGATGAGGAGGTAGGTGAGGATAAGGATGAAGATGAGGACGAAAAAGAAGAATGCTGCTGCTGCTGCTTCTGCTGCTTCTGCTGCTGTTGCTGCTGCTGCTGCTGATGATGATGATGGAAAAAGTGATTATGACAGATGAAGATTATGACAGATGAAGACGATTATGACAGATGAAGATTATGACGGATGAAGACGTTGATGATAGTGATGAGGATTAAGAGGGGGGTGAGAAGAAGAAGAAAAATAAGAAGAAGAAGAAGAAGAAGAAGAAGAAGAAGAAGAAGAAGAAGAAGAAGAAGAAGAAGAAGAAGAAGAAGAAGAAGAAGAAGAAGAAAAGATTATTGCTTACTTGTGCATTCAAGATATTCATATTGCAAAAAAGGCTGATTAATCGATTCGTTAATACTTTTCAAGTTTTGCCCATTCAAAATGAATTAATCTTATTTACTCAGGTTGGCGGGATGGGGCTTCACTAACACTGGAGTTCGCTTCCTATGCTGCTGTGGACAAAACTTTCAACAAAGATATGTTTCATTTTGCTAGCTTTTTTAGAAGTTGTTGAAAGTCGGAAAATCTGTTTCAATCAATAAGCCAAATTTTCTTTTTCTTTTTTAAAAATACACATAATGAATAGGCATTTTCTGTTGGTTTTTGAAATCTTACAGTGAACATGCTAAAAGGCACCAGCATTGTTCCCAAGATCTCTTTAACCGAACCCGTGTAGTAGAAAATGTTTATTTAGTTTTCGTGTATTTCAATAAATATAGTATTGTATATAAGATGGGGCTTGGTATTGTTTAGATTGGATGTTATTAATAATATACTCAACACATGGAAAGGCTTTAGAAAACCTGTTGTTGTTGTTTTTTGATAATACTAGTTTATAAGCACTTTTACTTATATGTTTAATATTTGTTTGTATTATTATTGTACTTGCTTTAATTATATATAAACTTTTATAGGGGAACATGTGGTGATGCTTCTGTTCAAATGTTTCAGCTTCCACTCTACCGGAAGGGTCCAACAATCCACCCGAAGAGATGCCCCTTGCAGTGGAGTTGGCTACTGATGACAACCCACCAATGAGGCGATGGCTCATATCGGGACTGGGTAAGGTAAGAATAGGTCTTGAAACCTTATTCAAACATATATATTTATTGGTAATAAAAGATAATGATAATATTGATGAGTAAAATGCGTCCAGTTAGTGAGTGTTCAAGGGCTTAATATGTAATAGATGGTGATTATAGTCTTGCATTCGGAGAATGATGATGAGGAGGTAGGTGAGGATAAGGATGAAGATGAGGACGAAAAAGAAGAAGAATGCTTCTGCTGCTGCTGCTGCTTCTGCTGCTGTTGCTGCTGCTGCTGCTGCTGCTGATGATGATGATGAAAAAAGTGATTATGACAGATGAAGATTATGACAGATGAAGACGATTATGACAGATGAAAATTATGACGGATGAAGACGTTGATGATAGTGATGAGGATTAAGAGGGGGTGAGAAGAAGAAGAAGAAGAAGAAGAAGAAGAAGAAGAAGAAGAAGAAGAAGAAGAAGAAGAAGAAGAAGAAGAAGAAGAAGAAGAAGAAGATGAAAAGATTATTGCTTACTTGTGCATTCAAGATATTCATATTGCAAAAAAGGCTGATTAATCGATTCGTTCATACTTTTCAAGTTTTGCCCATTCAAAATGAATTAATCTAATTTACTCAGGTTGGCGGGATGGGGCTTCACTAGCACTGGAGTTCGCTTCCTATGCTGCTGTGGACAAAACCTTCAACAAAGATATGTTTCATTTTGCTAGCTTTTTTAGAAGTTGTTGAAAGTCGGAAAATCTGTTTCAATCAATAAGCCAAATTTTCTTTTTCTTTTTTAGAAATACACATAATGAATAGGCATTTTCTGTTGGTTTTTGAAATCTTACAGTGAACATGCTAAAAGGCACCAGCATTGTTCCCAAGATCTCTTTAACCGAACCCGTGTAGTAGAACATGTTTATTTAGTATTCGTGTATTTCAATAAACATAGTATTGTATATAAAATGGGGCTTGTTTTTTTTAGATTGGATGTTATTAATAATATACTCAACACATGGAAAGGCTTTAGAAAACCTGTTGTTGTTGTTTTTTGATAATACTAGTTTATAAGCACTTTTACTTATATGTTTAATATTTGTTTGTATTATAATTGTACTTGCTTTAATTATATATAAACTTTTATAGGGAAACATGTGGTGATGCTTCTGTTCAAATGTTTCAGCGTCCACTCTACCGGAAGGGTCCAACCATCCACCCGAAGAGATGCCCCTTGCAGTGGAGTTGGCTACTGATGACAACCCACCAATGAGGCGATGGCTCATATCGGGACTGGGTAAGGTAAGAATAAGTCTTCAAATCTTATTCAAACATATATATTTATTGGTAATAAAAGATAATGATAATATTGATGAGTAAAATGCGTCCAGTTAGTGAGTGTTCAAGGGCTTAATATGTAATAGATGGTGAATATAGTCTTGCATTCGGAGAATGATGATGAGGAGGTAGGTGAGAATAAGGATGAAGATGAGGAAGAAAAAGAAGAAGAATGCTTCTGCTGCTGCTGCTGCTTCTGCTGCTGCTGCTGCTTCTGCTGCTGTTGCTGCTGCTGATGATGAAGATGAAAAAAGTGATTATGACAGATGAAGATTATGACAGATGAAGACGATTATGACAGATGAAGAATATGACGGATGAAGACGTTGATGATAGTGATGAGGATTAAGAGGGGGGTGAGAAGAAGAAGAAGAAGAAGAAAAGAAGAAGAAGAAGAAGAAGAAGAAGAAGAAGAAGAAGAAGAAGAAGAAGAAGAAGAAGAAGAAGAAGAAGAAGAAGAAGAAGAAGAAGAAGATTATTGCTTACTTGTGCATTCAAGATATTCATATTGCAAAAAAGGCTGATTAATCGATTCGTTAGTACTTTTCAAGTTTTGCCCATTCAAAATGAATTAATCTAATTTACTCAGGTTGGCGGGATGGGGCTTCACTAGCACTGGAGTTCGCTTCCTATGCTGCTGTGGACAAACCCTTCAACAAAGATATGTTTCATTTTGCTAGCTTTTTCAGAAGTTGTTGAAAGTCGGAAAATCTGTTTCAATCAATAAGCCAAATTTTCTTTTTCTTTTTTAAAAATACACATAATGAATAGGCATTTTCTGTTGGTTTTTGAAATCTTACAGTGAACATGCTAAAAGGCACCAGCATTGTTCCCAAGATCTCTTTAACCGAACCCGTGTAGTAAAAAATGTTTATTTAGTTTTCGTGTATTTCAATAAATATAGTATTTATATAAGATGGGGCTTGGTTTTTTTAGATTGGATGTTATTAATAATATACTCAACACATGGAAAGGCTTTAGAAAACCTGTTGTTGTTGTTTTTTGATAATACTAGTTTATAAGGACTTTTACTTATATGTTTAATATTTGTTTGTATTATTATTGTACTTGCTTTAATTATATATAAACTTTTATAGGGGAACATGTGGTGATGCTTCTGTTCAAATGTTTCAGCGTCCACTCTACCGGAAGGGTCCAACCATCCACCCGAAGAGATGCCCCTTGCAGTGGAGTTGGCTACTGATGACAACCCACCAATGAGGCGATGGCTCATATCGGGACTGGGTAAGGTAAGAATAAGTCTTCAAATCTTATTCAAACATATATATTTATTGGTAATAAAAGATAATGATAATATTGATGAGTAAAATGCGTCCAGTTAGTGAGTGTTCAAGGGCTTAATATGTAATAGATGGTGAATATAGTCTTGCATTCGGAGAATGATGCTGAGGAGGTAGGTGAGAATAAGGATGAAGATGAGGAAGAAAAAGAAGAAGAATGCTTCTGCTGCTGCTGCTGCTTCTGCTGCTGTTGCTGCTGCTGATGATGAAGATGAAAAAAGTGATTTATGACAGATGAAGATTATGACAGATGAAGACGATTATGACAGATGAAGAATATGACGGATGAAGACGTTGATGATAGTGATGAGGATTAAGAGGGGGGGTGAGAAGAAGAAGAAGAAGAAGAAGAAGAAGAAGAAGAAGAAGAAGAAGAAGAAGAAGAAGAAGAAGAAGAAGAAGAACAGATTATTGCTTACTTGTGCATTCAAGATATTCATATTGCAAAAAAGGCTGATTAATCGATTCGTTAATACTTTTCAAGTTTTGCCCATTCAAAATGAATTAATCTAATTTACTCAGGTTGGCGGGATGGGGCTTCACTAGCACTGGAGTTCGCTTCCTATGCTGCTGTGGACAAAACCTTCAACAAAGATATGTTTCATTTTGCTAGCTTTTTTAGGAGTTGTTGAAGTCGGAAAATCTGTTTCAATCAATAAGCCAAATTTTCTTTTTCTTTTTTAAAAATACACATAATGAATAGGCATTTTCTGTTGGTTTTTGAAATCTTACAGTGAACATGCTAAAAGGCACCAGCATTGTTCCCAAGATCTCTTTAACCGAACCCGTGTAGTAGAAAATGTTTATTTAGTTTTCGTGTATTTCAATAAATATAGTATTGTATATAAGATGGGGCTTGTTTTTTTTATAGATTGGATGTTATTAATAATATACTCAACACATGGAAAGGCTTTAGAAAACCTGTTGTTGTTGTTTTTTTGATAATACTAGTTTATAAGCACTTGTTTAATATTTGTTTGTATTATTATTGTACTTGCTTTAATTATATATAAACTTTTGTAGGGGAACATGTGGTGATGCTTCTGTTCAAATGTTTCAGCGTCCACTCTACCGGAAGGTTCCAACCATCCACCCGAAGAGATGCCCCTTGCAGTGGAGTTGGCTACTGATGACAACCCACCAATGAGGCGATGGCTCATATCGGGACTGGGTAAGGTAAGAATAGGTCTTGAAACCTTATTCAAACATATATATTTATTGGTAATAAAAGATAATGATAATATTGATGAGTAAAATGCGTCCAGTTAGTGAGTGTTCAAGGGCTTGATATGTAATAGATGGTGATTATAGTCTTGCATTCGGAGAATGATGATGAGGAGGTAGGTGAGGATAAGGATGAAGATGAGGACGAAAAAGAAGAATGCTGCTGCTGCTGCTTCTGCTGCTTCTGCTGCTGTTGCTGCTGCTGCTGCTGCTGCTGATGATGATGATGGAAAAAGTGATTATGACAGATGAAGATTATGACAGATGAAGACGATTATGACAGATGAAGATTATGACGGATGAAGACGTTGATGATAGTGATGAGGATTAAGAGGGGGGTGAGAAGAAGAAGAAGAAGAAGAAGAAGAAGAAGAAGAAGAAGAAGAAGAAGAAGAAGAAGAAGAAGAAGAAGAAGAAAAGATTATTGCTTACTTGTGCATTCAAGATATTCATATTGCAAAAAAGGCTGATTAATCGATTCGTTAATACTTTTCAAGTTTTGCCCATTCAAAATGAATTAATCTAATTTACTCAGGTTGGCGGGATGGGGCTTCACTAGCACTGGAGTTCGCTTCCTATGCTGCTGTGGACAAAACCTTCAACAAAGATATGTTTCATTTTGCTAGCTTTTTTAGAAGTTGTTGAAAGTCGGAAAATCTGTTTCAATCAATAAGCCAAATTTTCTTTTTCTTTTTTAAAAATACACATAATGAATAGGCATTTTCTGTTGGTTTTTGAAATCTTACAGTGAACATGCTAAAAGGCACCAGCATTGTTCCCAAGATCTCTTTAACCGAACCCGTGTAGTAGAAAATGTTTATTTAGTATTCGTGTATTTCAATAAATATAGTATTGTATATAAGATGGGGCTTGTTTTTTTTAGATTGGATGTTATTAATAATATACTCAACACATGGAAAGGCTTTAGAAAACCTGTTGTTGTTGTTTTTTGATAATACTAGTTTATAAGCACTTGTACTTATATTAATATTGTTTGTATTATTATTGTACTTGCTTTAATTATATATAAACTTTTAGTAGGGGAACATGTGGTGATGCTTCTGTTCAAATGTTTCAGCGTCCACTCTACCGGAAGGGTCCAACCATCCACCCGAAGAGATGCCCCTTGCAGTGGAGTTGGCTACTGATGACAACCCACCAATGAGGCGATGGCTCATATCGGGACTGGGTAAGGTAAGAATAAGTCTTCAAATCTGATTCAAACATATATATTTATTGGTAATAAAAGATAATGATAATATTGATGAGTAAAATGCGTCCAGTTAGTGAGTGTTCAAGGGCTTAATATGTAATAGATGGTGATTATAGTCTTGCATTCGGAGAATGATGATGAGGAGGTAGGTGAGGATAAGGATGAAGATGAGGACGAAAAAGAAGAAGAATGCTTCTGCTGCTGCTGCTGCTTCTGCTGTTGTTGCTGCTGCTGATGATGATGATGATGAAAAAAGTGATTATGACAGATGAAGATTATGACAGATGAAGACGATTATGACAGATGAAGATTATGACGGATGAAGACGTTGATGATAGTGATGAGGATTAAGAGGGGGGGTGAGAAGAAGAAGAAGAAGAAGAAGAAGAAGAAGAAGAAGAAGAAGAAGAAGAAGAAGAAGAAGAAGAAGAAGAAGAAGAAGAAGGAAAGATTATTGCTTACTTGTGCATTCAAGATATTTCATATTGCAAAAAAGGCTGATTAATCGATTCGTTAATACTTTTCAAGTTTTGCCCATTCAAAATGAATTAATCTAATTTACTCAGGTTGGCGGGATGGGGCTTCACTAGCACTGGAGTTCGCTTCCTATGCTGCTGTGGACAAAACCTTCAACAAAGATATGTTTCATTTTGCTAGCTTTTTTAGAAGTTGCTGAAAGTCGGAAAATCTGTTTCAATCAATAAGCCAAATTTTCTTTTTCTTTTTTAAAAATACACATAATGAATAGGCATTTTCTGTTGGTTTTTGAAATCTTACAGTGAACATGCTAAAAGGCACCAGCATTGTTCCCAAGATCTCTTTAACCGAACCCGTGTAGTAGAAAATGTTTATTTAGTTTTCGTGTATTTCAATAAATATAGTATTGTATATAAGATGGGGCTTGTTTTTTTTAGATTGGATGTTATTAATAATATACTCAACACATGGAAAGGCTTTAGAAAACCTGTTGTTGTTGTTTTTTTGATAATACTAGTTTATAAGCACTTTAGTTTAATATTTGTTTGTATTATTATTGTACTTGCTTTAATTATATATAAACTTTTGTAGGGGAACATGTGGTGATGCTTCTGTTCAAATGTTTCAGCGTCCACTCTACCGGAAGGTTCCAACCATCCACCCGAAGAGATGCCCCTTGCAGTGGAGTTGGCTACTGATGACAACCCACCAATTAGGCGATGGCTCATATCGGGACTGGGTAAGGTAAGAATAGGTCTTGAAACCTTATTCAAACATATATATTTATTGGTAATAAAAGATAATGATAATATTGATGAGTAAAATGCGTCCAGTTAGTGAGAGTTTAAGGGCTTAATATGTAATAGATGGTGATTATAGTCTTGCATTCGGAGAATGATGATGAGGAGGTAGGTGAGGATAAGGATGAAGATGAGGACGAAAAAGAAGAAGAATGCTTCTGCTGATGCTGCTGCTTCTGCTGCTGTTGCTGATGCTGCTGCTGCTGATGATGATGATGATGAAAAAAGTGATTATGACAGATGAAGATTATGACAGATGAAGACGATTATGACAGATGAAGATTATGACGGATGAAGACGTTGATGATAGTGATGAGGATTAAGAGTGGGTGAGAAGAAGAAGAAGAAGACGAAGAAGAAGAAGAAGAAGAAGAAGAAGAAGAAGAAGAAGAAGAAGAAGAAGAAGAAGAAGAAGAAGAAGAAGAAGAAGAAGAAGAAGAAAAGATTATTGCTTACTTGTGCATTCAAGATATTCATATTGCAAAAAAGGCTGATTAATCGATTCGTTAATACTTTTCAAGTTTTGCCCATTCAAAATGAATTAATCTAATTTACTCAGGTTGGCGGGATGGGGCTTCACTAGCACTGGAGTTCGCTTCCTATGCTGCTGTGGACAAAACCTTCAACAAAGATATGTTTCATTTTGCTAGCTTTTTTAGAAGTTGTTGAAAGTCGGAAAATCTGTTTCAACCAATAAGCCAAATTTTCTTTTTCTTTTTTAAAAATACACATAATGAATAGGCATTTTCTGTTGGTTTTTGAAATCTTACAGTGAACATGCTAAAAGGCACCAGCATTGTTCCCAAGATCTCTTTAACCGAACCCGTGTAGTAGAAAATGTTTATTTAGTTTTCGTGTATTTCAATAAATATAGTATTGTATATAAGATGGGGCTTGTTTTTTTAGATTGGATGTTATTAATAATATACTCAACACATGGAAAGGCTTTAGAAAACCTGTTGTTGTTGTTTTTTGATAATACTAGTTTATAAGCACTTTTACTTATATGTTTAATATTTGTTTGTATTATTATTGTACTTGCTTTAATTATATATAAACTTTTATAGGGGAACATGTGGTGATGCTTCTGTTCAAATGTTTCAGCGTCCACTCTACCGGAAGGGTCCAACCATCCACCCGAAGAGATGCCCCTTGCAGTGGAGTTGGCTACTGATGACAACCCACCAATGAGGCGATGGCTCATATCGGGACTGGGTAAGGTAAGAATAGGTCTTCAAACCTTATTCAAACATATATATTTATTGGTAATAAAAGATAATGATAATATTGATGAGTAAAATGCGTCCAGTTAGTGAGTGTTCAAGGGCTTAATATGTAATAGATGGTGATTATAGTCTTGCATTCGGAGAACTGATGATGAGGAGGTAGGTGAGGATAAGGATGAAGATGAGGACGAAAAAGAAGAAGAATGCTTCTGCTGCTGCTGCTGCTTCTGCTGTTGTTGCTGCTGCTGATGATGATGATGATGAAAAAAGTGATTATGACAGATGAAGATTATGACAGATGAAGACGATTATGACAGATGAAGATATGACGGATGAAGACGTTGATGATAGTGATGAGGATTAAGAGGGGGTGAGAAGAAGAAGAAGAAGAAGAAGAAGAAGAAGAAGAAGAAGAAGAAGAAGAAGAAGAAGAAGAAGAAGAAGAAGAAGAAAAGATTATTGCTTACTTGTGCATTCAAGATATTCATATTGCAAAAAAGGCTGATTAATCGATTCGTTAATACTTTTCAAGTTTTGCTCATTCAAAATGAATTAATCTAATTTACTCAGGTTGGCGGGATGGGGCTTCACTAGCACTGGAGTTCGCTTCCTATGCTGCTGTGGACAAAACCTTCAACAAAGATATGTTTCATTTTGCTAGCTTTTTTAGAAGTTGCTGAAAGTCGGAAAATCTGTTTCAATCAATAAGCCAAATTTTCTTTTTCTTTTTTAAAAATACACATAATGAATAGGCATTTTCTGTTGGTTTTTGAAATCTTACAGTGAACATGCTAAAAGGCACCAGCATTGTTCCCAAGATCTCTTTAACCGAACCCGTGTAGTAGAAAATGTTTATTTAGTTTTCGTGTATTTCAATAAATATAGTATTGTATATAAGATGGGGCTTGGTCTTTTAGATTGGATGTTATTAATAATATACTCAACACATGGAAAGGCTTTAGAAAACCTGTTGTTGTTGTTTTTTTGATAATACTAGTTTATAAGCACTTTTACTTATATGTTTAATATTTGTTTGTATTATTATTGTACTTGCTTTAATTATATATAAACGTTTATAGGGGAACATGTGGTGATGCTTCTGTTCAAATGTTTCAGCGTCCACTCTACCGGAAGGGTCCAACCATCCACCCGAAGAGATGCCCCTTGCAGTGGAGTTGGCTACTGATGACAACCCACCAATGAGGCGATGGCTCATATCGGGACTGGGTAAGGTAAGAATAGGTCTTGAAACCTTATTCAAACATATATATTTATTGGTAATAAAAGATAATGATAATATTGATGAGTAAAATGCGTCCAGTTAGTGAGTGTTCAAGGGCTTAATATGTAATAGATGGTGATTATAGTCTTGCATTCGGAGAATGATGATGAGGAGGTAGGTGAGGATAAGGATGAAGATGAGGACGAAAAAGAAGAAGAATGCTTCTGCTGCTGCTTCTGCTGCTTCTGCTGCTGTTGCTGCTGCTGCTGCTGATGATGATGATGATGAAAAAGTGATTATGACAGATGAAGATTATGACAGATGAAGACGATTATGACAGATGAAGATTATGACGGATGAAGACGTTGATGATAGTGATGAGGATTAAGAGGGGGGTGAGAAGAAGAAGAAGAAGAAGAAGAAGAAGAAGAAGAAGAAGAAGAAGAAGAAGAAGAAGAAGAAGAAGAAGAAGAAGAAGAAGATGAAGAAGAAGAAGAAGAAAAGATTATTGCTTACTTGTGCATTCAAGATATTCATATTGCAAAAAAGGCTGATTAATCGATTCGTTAATACTTTTCAAGTTTTGCCCATTCAAAATGAATTAATCTAATTTACTCAGGTTGGCTGGATGGGGCTTCACTAGCACTGGAGTTCGCTTCCTATGCTGCTGTGGACAAAACCTTCAACAAAGATATGTTTCATTTTGCTAGCTTTTTTAGAAGTTGTTGATAGTCGGAAAATCTGTTTCAATCAATAAGCCAAATTTTCTTTTTCTTTTTTAAAAATACACATAATGAATAGGCATTTTCTGTTGGTTTTTGAAATCTTACAGTGAACATGCTAAAAGGCACCAGCATTGTTCCCAAGATCTCTTTAACCGAACCCGTGTAGTAGAAAATGTTTATTTAGTTTTCGTGTATTTCAATAAATATAGTATTGTATATAAGATGGGGCTTGTTTTTTTTAGATTGGATGTTATTAATAATATACTCAACACATGGAAAGGCTTTAGAAAACCTGTTGTTGTTTTTTTTTGATAATACTAGTTTATAAGCACTTTTACTTATGTTTAATATTTGTTTGTATTATTATTGTACTTGCTTTAATTATATATAAACTTTTATAGGGGAACATGTGGTGATGCTTCTGTTCAAATGTTTCAGCGTCCACTCTACCGGAAGGTTCCAACCATCCACCCGAAGAGATGCCCCTTGCAGTGGAGTTGGCTACTGATGACAACCCACCAATGAGGCGATGGCTCATATCGGGACTGGGTAAGGTAAGAATAGGTCTTGAAACCTTATTCAAACATATATATTTATTGGTAATAAAAGATAATGATAATATTGATGAGTAAAATGCGTCCAGTTAGTGAGTGTTCAAGGGCTTGATATGTAATAGATGGTGATTATAGTCTTGCATTCGGAGAATGATGATGAGGAGGTAGGTGAGGATAAGGATGAAGATGAGGAAGAAAAAGAAGAAGAATGCTTCTGCTGCTGCTGCTGCTGCTGCTTCTGCTGCTGTTGCTTCTGCTGCTGCTGCTGCTGCTGATGATGATGATGATGATGAAAAAAGTGATTATGACAGATGAAGATTATGACAGATGAAGACGATTATGACAGATGAAGATTATGACGGATGAAGACGTTGATGATAGTGATGAGGATTAAGAGGGGGGTGAGAAGAAGAAGAAGAAGAAGAAGAAGAAGAAGAAGAAGAAGAAGAAGAAGAAGAAGAAGAAGAAGAAGAAGAAGAAGATGAAGAAGAAGAAGAAGAAAAGATTATTGCTTACTTGTGCATTCAAGATATTCATATTGCAAAAAAGGCTGATTAATCGATTCGTTAATACTTTTCAAGTTTTGCCCATTCAAAATGAATTAATCTAATTTACTCAGGTTGGCGGGATGGGGCTTCACTAACACTGGAGTTCGCTTCCTATGCTGCTGTGGACAAAACCTTCAACAAAGATATGTTTCATTTTGCTAGCTTTTTTAGAAGTTGTTGAAAGTCGGAAAATCTGTTTCAACCAATAAGCCAAATTTTCTTTTTCTTTTTTAAAAATACACATAATGAATAGGCATTTTCTGTTGGTTTTTGAAATCTTACAGTGAACATGCTAAAAGGCACCAGCATTGTTCCCAAGATCTCTTTAACCGAACCCGTGTAGTAGAAAATGTTTATTTAGTTTTCGTGTATTTCAATAAATATAGTATTGTATATAAGATGGGGCTTGGTATTTTTTAGATTGGATGTTATTAATAATATACTCAACACATGGAAAGGCTTTAGAAAACCTGTTGTTGTTGTTTTTTGATAATACTAGTTTATAAGCACTTTTACTTATATGTTTAATATTTGTTTGTATTATTATTGTACTTGCTTTAATTATATATAAACTTTTATAGGGGAACATGTGGTGATGCTTCTGTTCAAATGTTTCAGCGTCCACTCTACCGGAAGGGTCCGAACCATCCACCCGAAGAGATGCCCCTTGCAGTGGAGTTGGCTACTGATGACAACCCACCAATGAGGCGATGGCTCATATCGGGACTGGGTAAGGTAAGAATAGGTCTTGAAACCTTATTCAAACATATATATTTATTGGTAATAAAAGATAATGATAATATTGATGAGTAAAATGCGTCCAGTTAGTGAGTGTTCAAGGGCTTAATATGTAATAGATGGTGATTATAGTCTTGCATTCGGAGAACTGATGATGAGGAGGTAGGTGAGGATAAGGATGAAGATGAGGACGAAAAAGAAGAAGAATGCTTCTGCTGCTGCTGCTTCTGCTGCTGTTGCTGCTGCTGCTGCTGATGATGATGATGAAAAAAGTGATTATGACAGATGAAGATTATGACAGATGAAGACGATTATGACAGATGAAGATTATGACGGATGAAGACGTTGATGATAGTGATGAGGATTAAGAGGGGGTGAGAAGAAGAAGAAGAAGAAGAAGAAGAAGAAGAAGAAGAAGAAGAAGAAGAAGAAGAAGAAGAAGAAGAAGAAGAAGAAGAAGAAGAAGAAGAAGAAAAGATTATTGCTTACTTGTGCATTCAAGATATTCATATTGCAAAAAAGGCTGATTAATCGATTCGTTAATACTTTTCAAGTTTTGCCCATTCAAAATGAATTAATCTAATTTACTCAGGTTGGCGGGATGGGGCTTCACTAGCACTGGAGTTCGCTTCCTATGCTGCTGTGGACAAAACCTTCAACAAAGATATGTTTCATTTTGCTAGCTTTTTTAGAAGTTGTTGAAAGTCGGAAAATCTGTTTCAATCAATAAGCCAAATTTTCTTTTTCTTTTTAAAAATACACATAATGAATAGGCATTTTCTGTTGGTTTTTGAAATCTTACAGTGAACATGCTAAAAGGCACCAGCATTGTTCCCAAGATCTCTTTAACCGAACCCGTGTAGTAGAAAATGTTTATTTAGTTTTCGTGTATTTCAATAAATATAGTATTGTATATAAGATGGGGCTTGGTATTTTTTAGATTGGATGTTATTAATAATATACTCAACACATGGAAAGGCTTTAGAAAACCTGTTGTTTTTGGTGTTTTTTTTGATAATACTAGTTTATAAGCACTTTTACTTATATGTTTAATATTTGTTTGTATTATTATTGTACTTGCTTTAATTATATATAAACTTTTATAGGGGAACATGTGGTGATGCTTCTGTTCAAATGTTTCAGCTTCCACTCTACCGGAAGGGTCCAACAATCCACCCGAAGAGATGCCCCTTGCAGTGGAGTTGGCTACTGATGACAACCCACCAATGAGGCGATGGCTCATATCGGGACTGGGTAAGGTAAGAATAGGTCTTGAAACCTTATTCAAACATATATATTTATTGGTAATAAAAGATAATGATAATATTGATGAGTAAAATGCGTCCAGTTAGTGAGTGTTCAAGGGCTTAATATGTAATAGATGGTGATTATAGTCTTGCATTCGGAGAACGATGATGATGAGGTAGGTGAGGATAAGGATGAAGATGAGGACGAAAAAGAAGAAGAATGCTTCTGCTGCTGCTGCTTCTGCTGCTGTTGCTGCTGCTGCTGATGATGATGATGATGATGAAAAAAGTGATTATGACAGATGAAGATTATGACAGATGAAGACGATTATGACAGATGAAGATTATGACGGATGAAGACGTTGATGATAGTGATGAGGATTAAGAGGGGGTGAGAAGAAGAAGAAGAAGAAGAAGAAGAAGAAGAAGAAGAAGAAGAAGAAGAAGAAGAAGAAGAAGAAGAAGAAGAAGAAGAAGAAGAAGAAAAGATTATTGCTTACTTGTGCATTCAAGATATTCATATTGCAAAAAAGGCTGATTAATCGATTCGTTAATACTTTTCAAGTTTTGCCCATTCAAAATGAATTAATCTAATTTACTCAGGTTGGCTGGATGGGGCTTCACTAGCACTGGAGTTCGCTTCCTATGCTGCTGTGGACAAAACCTTCAACAAAGATATGTTTCATTTTGCTAGCTTTTTTAGAAGTTGTTGAAAGTCGGAAAATCTGTTTCAATCAATAAGCCAAATTTTCTTTTTCTTTTTTAAAAATACACATAATGAATAGGCATTTTCTGTTGGTTTTTGAAATCTTACAGTGAACATGCTAAAAGGCACCAGCATTGTTCCCAAGATCTCTTTAACCGAACCCGTGTAGTAGAAAATGTTTATTTAGTTTTCGTGTATTTCAATAAATATAGTATTGTATATAAGATGGGGCTTGGTATTTTTTAGATTGGATGTTATTAATAATATACTCAACACATGGAAAGGCTTTAGAAAACCTGTTGTTTTTGGTGTTTTTTTTGATAATACTAGTTTATAAGCACTTTTACTTATATGTTTAATATTTGTTTGTATTATTATTGTACTTGCTTTAATTATATATAAACTTTTATAGGGGAACATGTGGTGATGCTTCTGTTCAAATGTTTCAGCTTCCACTCTACCGGAAGGGTCCAACAATCCACCCGAAGAGATGCCCCTTGCAGTGGAGTTGGCTACTGATGACAACCCACCAATGAGGCGATGGCTCATATCGGGACTGGGTAAGGTAAGAATAGGTCTTGAAACCTTATTCAAACATATATATTTATTGGTAATAAAAGATAATGATAATATTGATGAGTAAAATGCGTCCAGTTAGTGAGAGTTTAAGGGCTTAATATGTAATAGATGGTGATTATAGTCTTGCATTCGGAGAATGATGATGAGGAGGTAGGTGAGGATAAGGATGAAGATGAGGACGAAAAAGAAGAAGAATGCTTCTGCTTCTGCTGCTGCATCTGCTGCTGTTGCTGATGCTGCTGCTGCTGATGATGATGATGAAAAAAGTGATTATGACAGATGAAGATTATGACAGATGAAGACGATTATGACAGATGAAGATTATGACGGATGAAGACGTTGATGATAGTGATGAGGATTAAGAGGGGGTGAGAAGAAGAAGAAGACGAAGAAGACGAAGAAGAAGAAGAAGAAGAAGAAGAAGAAGAAGAAGAAGAAGAAGAAGAAGAAGAAGAAGAAGGAAAGATTATTGCTTACTTGTGCATTCAAGATATTCATATTGCAAAAAAGGCTGATTAATCGATTCGTTAATACTTTTCAAGTTTTGCCCATTCAAAATGAATTAATCTAATTTACTCAGGTTGGCTGGATGGGGCTTCACTAGCACTGGAGTTCGCTTCCTATGCTGCTGTGGACAAAACCTTCAACAAAGATATGTTTCATTTTGCTAGCTTTTTTAGAAGTTGTTGAAAGTCGGAAAATCTGTTTCAATCAATAAGCCAAATTTTCTTTTTCTTTTTTAAAAATACACATAATGAATAGGCATTTTCTGTTGGTTTTTGAAATCTTACAGTGAACATGCTAAAAGGCACCAGCATTTTTCCCAAGATCTCTTTAACCGAACCCGTGTAGTAGAACATGTTTATTTAGTTTTCGTGTATTTCAATAAATATAGTATTGTATATAAGATGGGGCTTGGTATTTTTTAGATTGGATGTTATTAATAATATACTCAACACATGGAAAGGCTTTAGAAAACCTGTTGTTTTTGGGGTTTTTTTGATAATACTAGTTTATAAGCACTTTTACTTATATGTTTAATATTTGTTTGTATTATTATTGTACTTGCTTTAATTATATATAAACTTTTATAGGGGAACATGTGGTGATGCTTCTGTTCAAATGTTTCAGCTTCCACTCTACCGGAAGGGTCCAACAATCCACCCGAAGAGATGCCCCTTGCAGTGGAGTTGGCTACTGATGACAACCCACCAATGAGGCGATGGCTCATATCGGGACTGGGTAATGTAAGAATAGGTCTTGAAACCTTATTCAAACATATATATTTATTGGTATTAAAAGATAATGATAATATTGATGAGTAAAATGCGTCCAGTTAGTGAGTGTTCAAGGGCTTAATATGTAATAGATGGTGATTATAGTCTTGCATTCGGAGAATGATGATGAGGAGGTAGGTGAGGATAAGGATGAAGATGAGGACGAAAAAGAAGAAGAATGCTTCTGCTGATGCTGCTGCTTCTGCTGCTGTTGCTGATGCTGCTGCTGCTGATGATGATGATGATGAAAAAAGTGATTATGACAGATGAAGATTATGACAGATGAAGACGATTATGACAGATGAAGATTATGACGGATGAAGACGTTGATGATAGTGATGAGGATTAAGAGGGGGTGAGAAGAAGAAGAAAACGAAGAAGAAGAAAAAGAAGAAGAAGAAGAAGAAGAAGAAGAAGAAGAAGAAGAAGAAGAAGAAGAAGAAGAAGAAGAAGAAGAAGAAGAAGAAGAAGAAGAAGAAGAAGAAGAAGAAGAAGAAGAAGAAGAAAAGATTATTGCTTACTTGTGCATTCAAGATATTCATATTGCAAAAAAGGCTGATTAATCGATTCGTTAATACTTTTCAAGTTTTGCCCATTCAAAATGAATTAATCTAATTTACTCAGGTTGGCGGGATGGGGCTTCACTAGCACTGGAGTTCGCTTCCTATGCTGCTGTGGACAAAACCTTCAACAAAGATATGTTTCATTTTGCTAGCTTTTTTAGGAGTTGTAGAAGTCGGAAAATCTGTTTCAATCAATAAGCCAAATTTTCTCTTTCTTGTTTAAAAATACACATAATGAATAGGCATTTTCTGTTGGTTTTTGAAATCTTACAGTGAACATGCTAAAAGGCACCAGCATTGTTCCCAAGATCTCTTTAACCGAACACGTGTAGTAGAACATGTTTATTTAGTATTCGTGTATTTCAATAAATATAGTATTGTATATAAGATGGGGCTTGTTTTATTTAGATTGGATGTTATTAATAATATACTCAACACATGGAAAGGCTTTAGAAAACCTGTTGTTGTTGTTTTTTGATAATACTAGTTTATAAGCACTTTTACTTATATGTTTAATATTTGTTTGTATTATTATTGTACTTGCTTTAATTATATATAAACTTTTATAGGGGAACATGTGGTGATGCTTCTGTTCAAATGTTTCAGCGTCCACTCTACCGGAAGGGTCCAACCATCCACCCGAAGAGATGCCCCTTGCAGTGGAGTTGGCTACTGATGACAACCCACCAATGAGGCGATGGCTCATATCGGGACTGGGTAAGGTAAGAATAGGTCTTCAAATCTTATTCAAACATATATATTTATTGGTAATAAAAGATAATGATAATATTGATGAGTAAAATGCGTCCAGTTAGTGAGTGTTCAAGGGCTTAATATGTAATAGATGGTGATTATAGTCTTGCATTCGGAGAATGATGATGAGGAGGTAGGTGAGGATAAGGATAAAGATGAGGAAGAAAAAGAAGAAGAATGCTTCTGCTGCTGCTGCTGCTGCTGCTGCTTCTGCTGCTGTTGCTTCTGCTGCTGCTGCTGCTGCTGATGATGATGATGATGAAAAAAGTGATTATGACAGATGAAGATTATGACAGATGAAGACGATTATGACAGATGAAGATTATGACGGATGAAGACGTTGATGATAGTGATGAGGATTAAGAGGGGGTGAGAAGAAGAAGACCAATAAGAAGAAGAAAAAGAAGAAGAAGAAGAAGAAGAAGAAGAAGAAGAAGAAGAAGAAGAAGAAGAAGAAGAAGAAGAAGAAGAAGAAGAAGATTATTGCTTACTTGTGCATTCAAGATATTCATATTGCAAAAAAGGCTGATTAATCGATTCGTTAGTACTTTTTAAGTTTTGCCCATTCAAAATGAATTAATCTAATTTACTCAGGTTGGCGGGATGGGGCTTCACTAGCACTGGAGTTCGCTTCCTATGCTGCTGTGGACAAAACCTTCAACAAAGATATGTTTCATTTTGCTAGCTTTTTAAGAAGTTGTTGAAAGTCGGAAAATCTGTTTCAATCAATAAGCCAAATTTTCTTTTTCTTTTTTAAAAATACACATAATGAATAGGCATTTTCTGTTGGTTTTTGAAATCTTACAGTGAACATGCTAAAAGGCACCAGCATTGTTCCTAAGACCTCTTTAACCGAACCCGTGAAGTAGAAAATGTTTATTTAGTTTTCGTGTATTTCAATAAATATAGTATTGTATATAAGATGGGGCTTGGTTTTTAGATTGGATGTTATTAATAATATACTCAACACATGGAAAGGCTTTAGAAAACCTGTGGTTGTTGTTTTTTGATAATACTAGTTTATAAGCACTTTTACTTATATGTTTAATATTTGTTTGTATTATTATTGTACTTGCTTTAATTATATATAAACTTTTATAGGGGAACATGTGGTGATGCTTCTGTTCAAATGTTTCAGCGTCCACTCTACCGGAAGGGTCCAACCATCCACCCGAAGAGATGCCCCTTGCAGTGGAGTTGGCTACTGATGACAACCCACCAATGAGGCGATGGCTCATATCGGGACTGGGTAAGGTAAGAATAAGTCTTCAAATCTTATTCAAACATATATATTTATTGGTAATAAAAGATAATGATAATATTGATGAGTAAAATGCGTCCAGTTAGTGAGTGTTCAAGGGCTTAATATGTAATAGATGGTGAATATAGTCTTGCATTCGGAGAATGATGATGAGGAGGTAGGTGAGAATAAGGATGAAGATGAGGAAGAAAAAGAAGAAGAATGCTTCTGCTGCTGCTGCTGCTTCTGCTGCTGCTGCTGCTGCTGATGATGAAGATGAAAAAAGTGATTATGACAGATGAAGATTATGACAGATGAAGACGATTATGACAGATGAAGAATATGACGGATGAAGACGTTGATGATAGTGATGAGGATTAAGAGGGGGGTGAGAAGAAGAAGAAGAAGAAGAAGAAGAAGAAGAAGAAGAAGAAGAAGAAGAAGAAGAAGAAGAAGAAGAAGAAGAAGAAGAAGATTATTGCTTACTTGTGCATTCAAGATATTCATATTGCAAAAAAGGCTGATTAATCGATTCGTTAATACTTTTCAAGTTTTGCCCATTCAAAATGAAATAATCTAATTTACTCAGGTTGGCGGGATGGGGCTTCACTAGCACTGGAGTTCGCTTCCTATGCTGCTGTGGACAAAACCTTCAACAAAGATATGTTTCATTTTGCTAGCTTTTTTAGAAGTTGTTGAAAGTCGGAAAATCTGTTTCAATCAATAAGCCAAATTTTCTTTTTCTTTTTTAAAAATACACATAATGAATAGGCATTTTCTGTTGGTTTTTGAAATCTTACAGTGATTTAGTTTTCGTGTATTTCAATAAATATAGTATTGTATATAAGATGGGGCTTGGTATTTTTTAGATTGGATGTTATTAATAATATACTCAACACATGGAAAGGCTTTAGAAAACCTGTTGTTTTTGGGGTTTTTTTTATAATACTAGTTTATAAGCACTTTTACTTATATGTTTAATATTTGTTTGTATTATTATTGTACTTGCTTTATTTATATATAAACTTTTATAGGGGAACATGTGGTGATGCTTCTTTTCAAATGTTTCAGCTTCCACTCTACCGGAAGGGTCCAACAATCCACCCGAAGAGATGCCCCTTGCAGTGGAGTTGGCTACTGATGACAACCCACCAATGAGGCGATGGCTCATATCGGGACTGGGTAAGGTAAGAATAGGTCTTGAAACCTTATTCAAACATATATATTTATTGGTAATAAAAGATAATGATAATATTGATGAGTAAAATGCGTCCAGTTAGTGAGTGTTCAAGGGCTTAATATGTAATAGATGGTGATTATAGTCTTGCATTCGGAGAATGATGATGAGGAGCTAGGTGAGGATAAGGATGAAGATGAGGACGAAAAAGAAGAAGAATGCTTCTGCTGCTGCTGCTGCTTCTGCTGTTGTTGCTGCTGCTGCTGCTGCTGCTGCTGCTGATGATGATGATGAAAAAAGTGATTATGACAGATGAAGATTATGACAGATGAAGACGATTATGACAGATGAAGATTATGACGGATGAAGACGTTGATGATAGTGATGAGGATTAAGAGGGGGTGAGAAGAAGAAGAAGAAAAGATTATTGCTTACTTGTGCATTCAAGATATTCATATTGCAAAAAAGGCTGATTAATCGATTCGTTAATACTTTTCAAGTTTTGCCCATTCAAAATGAATTAATCTAATTTACTCAGGTTGGCGGGATGGGGCTTCACTAGCACTGGAGTTCGCTTCCTATGCTGCTGTGGACAAAACCTTCAACAAAGATATGTTTCATTTTGCTAGCTTTTTTAGAAGTTGCTGAAAGTCGGAAAATCTGTTTCAATCAATAAGCCAAATTTTCTTTTTCTTTTTTAAAAATACACATAATGAATAGGCATTTTCTGTTGGTTTTTGAAATCTTACAGTGAACATGCTAAAAGGCACCAGCATTGTTCCCAAGATCTCTTTAACCGAACCCGTGTAGTAGAAAATGTTTATTTAGTTTTCGTGTATTTCAATAAATATAGTATTGTATATAAGATGGGGCTTGGTTTTTTAGATTGGATGTTATTAATAATATACTCAACACATGGAAAGGCTTAAGAAAACCTGTTGTTTTGGTGTTTTTTTTTGATAATACTAGTTTATAAGCACTTTTACTTATATGTTTAATATTTGTTGGTATTATTATTGTACTTGCTTTAATTATATATAAACTTTTATAGGGGAACATGTGGTGATGCTTCTGTTCAAATGTTTCAGCTTCCACTCTACCGGAAGGGTCCAACAATCCACCCGAAGAGATGCCCCTTGCAGTGGAGTTGGCTACTGATGACAACCCACCAATGAGGCGATGGCTCATATCGGGACTGGGTAAGGTAAGAATAAGTCTTCAAATCTTATTCAAACATATATATTTATTGGTAATAAAAGATAATGATAATATTGATGAGTAAAATGCGTCCAGTTAGTGAGTGTTCAAGGGCTTAATATGTAATAGATGGTGATTATAGTCTTGCATTCGGAGAATGATGATGAGGAGCTAGGTGAGGATAAGGATGAAGATGAGGACGAAAAAGAAGAAGAATGCTTCTGCTGCTGCTGCTGCTTCTGCTGTTGTTGCTGCTGCTGCTGCTGCTGCTGCTGCTGATGATGATGATGAAAAAAGTGATTATGACAGATGAAGTTTATGACAGATGAAGACGATTATGACAGATGAAGATTATGACGGATGAAGACGTTGATGATAGTGATGAGGATTAAGAGGGGGTGAGAAGAAGAAGAAGAAGAAGAAGAAGAAGAAGAAGAAGAAGAAGAAGAAGAAGGAAAGATTATTGCTTACTTGTGCATTCAAGATTTTCATATTGCAAAAAAGGCTGATTAATCGATTCGTTAATACTTTTCAAGTTTTGCCCATTCAAAATGAATTAATCTAATTTACTCAGGTTGGCGGGATGGGGCTTCACTAGCACTGGAGTTCGCTTCCTATGCTGCTGTGGACAAAACCTTCAACAAAGATATGTTTCATTTTGCTAGCTTTTTTAGAAGTTGCTGAAAGTCGGAAAATCTGTTTCAATCAATAAGCCAAATTTTCTTTTTCTTTTTTAGAAATACACATAATGAATAGGCATTTTCTGTTGGTTTTTGAAATCTTACAGTGAACATGCTAAAAGGCACCAGCATTGTTCCCAAGATCTCTTTAACCGAACCCGTGTAGTAGAACATGTTTATTTAGTATTCGTGGATTTCAATAAACATAGTATTGTATATAAAATGGGGCTTGTTTTCTTTAGATTGGATGTTATTAATAATATACTCAACACATGGAAAGGCTTTAGAAAACCTGTTGTTGTTGTTTTTTGATAATACTAGTTTATAAGCACTTTTACTTATATGTTTAATATTTGTTTGTATTATTATTGTACTTGCTTTAATTATATATAAACTTTTATAGGGGAACATGTGGTGATGCTTCTGTTCAAATGTTTCAGCGTCCACTCTACCGGAAGGTTCCAACCATCCACCCGAAGAGATGCCCCTTGCAGTGGAGTTGGCTACTGATGACAACCCACCAATGAGGCGATGGCTCATATCGGGACTGGGTAAGGTAAGAATAGGTCTTCAAATCTTATTCAAACATATATATTTATTGGTAATAAAAGATAATGATAATATTGATGAGTAAAATGCGTCCAGTTAGTGAGTGTTCAAGGGCTTAATATGTAATAGATGGTGATTATAGTCTTGCATTCGGAGAATGATGATGAGGAGGTAGGTGAGGATAAGGATAAAGATGAGGAAGAAAAAGAAGAAGAATGCTTCTGCTGCTGCTGCTGCTGCTGCTGCTGCTTCTGCTGCTGTTGCTTCTGCTGCTGCTGCTGCTGCTGATGATGATGATGATGATGAAAAAAGTGATTATGACAGATGAAGATTATGACAGATGAAGACGATTATTACAAATGAAGATTATGACGGATGAAGACGTTGATGATAGTGATGAGGATTAAGAGGGGGGTGAGAAGAAGAAGACCAAGAAAAAGAAGAAGAAGAAGAAGAAGAAGAAGAAGAAGAAGAAGAAGAAGAAGAAGAAGAAGAAGAAGAAGAAGAAGAAGATTATTGCTTACTTGTGCATTCAAGATATTCATATTGCAAAAAAGGCTGATTAATCGATTCGTTAATACTTTTTAAGTTTTGCCCATTCAAAATGAATTAATCTAATTTACTCAGGTTGGCGGGATGGGGCTTCACTAGCACTGGAGTTCGCTTCCTATGCTGCTGTGGACAAAACCTTCAACAAAGATATGTTTCATTTTGCTAGCTTTTTCAGAAGTTGTTGAAAGTCGGAAAATCTGTTTCAATCAATAAGCCAAATTTTCTTTTTCTTTTTTAAAAATACACATAATGAATAGGCATTTTCTGTTGGTTTTTGAAATCTTACAGTGAACATGCTAAAAGGCACCAGCATTGTTCCCAAGATCTCTTTAACCGAACCCGTGTAGTAGAAAATGTTTATTTAGTTTTCGTGTATTTCAATAAATATAGTATTGTATATAAGATGGGGCTTGGTTTTTTAGATTGGATGTTATTAATAATATACTCAACACATGGAAAGGCTTTAGAAAACCTGTGGTTGTTGTTTTTTGATAATACTAGTTTATAAGCACTTTTACTTATATGTTTAATATTTGTTTGTATTATTATTGTACTTGCTTTAATTATATATAAACTTTTATAGGGGAACATGTGGTGATGCTTCTGTTCAAATGTTTCAGCGTCCACTCTACCGGAAGGGTCCAACCATCCACCCGAAGAGATGCCCCTTGCAGTGGAGTTGGCTACTGATGACAACCCACCAATGAGGCGATGGCTCATATCGGGACTGGGTAAGGTAAGAATAAGTCTTCAAATCTTATTCAAACATATATATTTATTGGTAATAAAAGATAATGATAATATTGATGAGTAAAATGCGTCCAGTTAGTGAGTGTTCAAGGGCTTAATATGTAATAGATGGTGAATATAGTCTTGCATTCGGAGAATGATGATGAGGAGGTAGGTGAGAATAAGGATGAAGATGAGGAAGAAAAAGAAGAAGAATGCTTCTGCTGCTGCTGCTGCTTCTGCTGCTGTTGCTGCTGCTGATGATGAAGATGAAAAAAGTGATTATGACAGATGAAGATTATGACAGATGAAGACGATTATGACAGATGAAGAATATGACGGATGAAGACGTTGCTGATAGTGATGAGGATTAAGAGGGGGGTGAGAAGAAGAAGAAGAAGAAGAAGAAGAAGAAGAAGAAGAAGAAGAAGAAGAAGAAGAAGAAGATTATTGCTTACTTGTGCATTCAAGATATTCATATTGCAAAAAAGGCTGATTAATCGATTCGTTAGTACTTTTCAAGTTTTGCCCATTCAAAATGAATTAATCTAATTTACTCAGGTTGGCGGGATGGGGCTTCACTAGCACTGGAGTTCGCTTCCTATGCTGCTGTGGACAAAACCTTCAACAAAGATATGTTTCATTTTGCTAGCTTTTTTAGAAGTTGCTGAAAGTCGGAAAATCTGTTTCAATCAATAAGCCAAATTTTCTTTTTCTTTTTTAAAAATACACATAATGAATAGGCATTTTCTGTTGGTTTTTGAAATCTTACAGTGAACATGCTAAAAGGCACCAGCATTGTTCCCAAGATCTCTTTAACCGAACCCGTGTAGTAGAAAATGTTTATTTAGTTTTCGTGTATTTCAATAAATATAGTATTTATATAAGATGGGGCTTGGTTTTTTAGATTGGATGTTATTAATAATATACTCAACACATGGAAAGGCTTTAGAAAACCTGTTGTTGTTGTTTTTTGATAATACTAGTTTATAAGCACTTTTACTTATATGTTTAATATTTGTTTGTATTATTATTGTACTTGCTTTAATTATATATAAACTTTTATAGGGGAACATGTGGTGATGCTTCTGTTCAAATGTTTCAGCTTCCACTCTACCGGAAGGGTCCAACAATCCACCCGAAGAGATGCCCCTTGCAGTGGAGTTGGCTACTGATGACAACCCACCAATGAGGCGATGGCTCATATCGGGACTGGGTAAGGTAAGAATAGGTCTTCAAATCTTATTCAAACATATATATTTATTGGTAATAAAAGATAATGATAATATTGATGAGTAAAATGCGTCCAGTTAGTGAGTGTTCAAGGGCTTAATATGTAATAGATGGTGAATATAGTCTTGCATTCGGAGAATGATGATGAGGAGGTAGGTGAGAATAAGGATGAAGATGAGGAAGAAAAAGAAGAAGAATGCTTCTGCTGCTGCTGCTGCTTCTGCTGCTGTTGCTGCTGCTGATGATGAAGATGAAAAAAGTGATTATGACAGATGAAGATTATGACAGATGAAGACGATTATGACAGATGAAGAATATGACGGATGAAGACGTTGATGATAGTGATGAGGATTAAGAGTGGGGGTGAGAAGAAGAAGAAGAAAAGGAGAAGAAGAAGAAGAAGAAGAAGAAGAAGAAGAAGAAGAAGAAGAAGAAGAAGAAGAAGAAGAAGAAGAAGAAGAAGAAAAGATTATTGCTTACTTGTGCATTCAAGATATTCATATTGCAAAAAAGGCTGATTAATCGATTCGTTAATACTTTTCAAGTTTTGCCCATTCAAAATGAATTAATCTAATTTACTCAGGTTGGCGGGATGGGGCTTCACTAGCACTGGAGTTCGCTTCCTATGCTGCTGTGGACAAAACCTTCAACAAAGATATGTTTCATTTTGCTAGCTTTTTTAGGAGTTGTAGAAGTCGGAAAATCTGTTTCAATCAATAAGCCAAATTTTCTCTTTCTTTTTTAAAAATACACATAATGAATAGGCATTTTCTGTTGGTTTTTGAAATCTTACAGTGAACATGCTAAAAGGCACCAGCATTGTTCCCAAGATCTCTTTAACCGAACCCGTGTAGTAGAAAATGTTTATTTAGTTTTCGTGTATTTCAATAAATATAGTATTGTATATAAGATGGGGCTTGTTTTTTTAGATTGGATGTTATTAATAATATACTCAACACATGGAAAGGCTTAAGAAAACCTGTTGTTGTTGTTTTTTGATAATACTAGTTTATAAGCACTTGTTTAATATTTGTTTGTATTATTATTGTACTTGCTTTATTTATATATAAACTTTTGTAGGGGAACATGTGGTGATGCTTCTGTTCAAATGTTTCAGCGTCCACTCTACCGGAAGGTTCCAACCATCCACCCGAAGAGATGCCCCTTGCAGTGGAGTTGGCTACTGATGACAACCCACCAATGAGGCGATGGCTCATATCGGGACTGGGTAAGGTAAGAATAGGTCTTGAAACCTTATTCAAACATATATATTTATTGGTAATAAAAGATAATGATAATATTGATTAATAAAATGCGTCCAGTTAGTGAGTGTTCAAGGGCTTGATATGTAATAGATGGTGATTATAGTCTTGCATTCGGAGAATGATGATGAGGAGGTAGGTGAGGATAAGGATGAAGATGAGGACGAAAAAGAAGAATGCTGCTGCTGCTGCTTCTGCTGCTTCTGCTGCTGCTGCTGCTGCTGCTGCTGCTGCTGCTGCTGCTGCTGCTGCTGCTGCTGCTGCTGCTGCTGCTGATGATGATGATGGAAAAAGTGATTATGACAGATGAAGATTATGACAGATGAAGACGATTATGACAGATGAAGATTATGACGGATGAAGACGTTGATGATAGTGATGAGGATTAAGAGGGGAGTGAGAAGAAGAAGAAGAAGAAGAAGAAGAAGAAGAAGAAGAAGAAGAAGAAGAAGAAGAAGAAGAAGAAGAAGAAGAAAAGATTATTGCTTACTTGTGCATTCAAGATATTCATATTGCAAAAAAGGCTGATTAATCGATTCGTTAATACTTTTCAAGTTTTGCCCATTCAAAATGAAATAATCTAATTTACTCAGGTTGGCGGGATGGGGCTTCACTAGCACTGGAGTTCGCTTCCTATGCTGCTGTGGACAAAACCTTCAACAAAGATATGTTTCATTTTGCTAGCTTTTTTAGAAGTTGTTGAAAGTCGGAAAATCTGTTTCAATCAATAAGCCAAATTTTCTTTTTCTTTTTTAAAAATACACATAATGAATAGGCATTTTCTGTTGGTTTTTGAAATCTTACAGTGATTTAGTTTTCGTGTATTTCAATAAATATAGTATTGTATATAAGATGGGGCTTGGTATTTTTTAGATTGGATGTTATTAATAATATACTCAACACATGGAAAGGCTTTAGAAAACCTGTTGTTTTTGGTTGTTTTTGATAATACTAGTTTATAAGCACTTTTACTTATATGTTTAATATTTGTTTGTATTATTATTGTACTTGCTTTATTTATATATAAACTTTTATAGGGGAACATGTGGTGATGCTTCTGTTCAAATGTTTCAGCTTCCACTCTACCGGAAGGGTCCAACAATCCACCCGAAGAGATGCCCCTTGCAGTGGAGTTGGCTACTGATGACAACCCACCAATGAGGCGATGGCTCATATCGGGACTGGGTAAGGTAAGAATAAGTCTTCAAATCTTATTCAAACATATATATTTATTGGTAATAAAAGATAATGATAATATTGATGAGTAAAATGCGTCCAGTTAGTGAGTGTTCAAGGGCTTAATATGTAATAGATGGTGAATATAGTCTTGCATTCGGAGAATGATGATGAGGAGGTAGGTGAGAATAAGGATGAAGATGAGGAAGAAAAAGAAGAAGAATGGTTCTGCTGCTGCTGCTGCTTCTGCTGCTGTTGCTGCTGCTGATGATGAAGATGAAAAAAGTGATTATGACAGATGAAGATTATGACAGATGAAGACGATTATGACAGATGAAGAATATGACGGATGAAGACGTTGATGATAGTGATGAGGATTAAGAGGGGTGGTGAGAAGAAGAAGAAGAAGAAGAAGAAGAAGAAGAAGAAGAAGAAGAAGAAGAAGAAGAAGAAGAAGAAGAAGAAGAAGAAAAGATTATTGCTTACTTGTGCATTCAAGATATTCATATTGCAAAAAAGGCTGATTAATCGATTCGTTAATACTTTTCAAGTTTTGCCCATTCAAAATGAATTAATCTAATTTACTCAGGTTGGCGGGATGGGGCTTCACTTGCACTGGAGTTCGCTTCCTATGCTGCTGTGGACAAAACCTTCAACAAAGATATGTTTCATTTTGCTAGCTTTTTTAGGAGTTGTTGAAGTCGGAAAATCTGTTTCAATCAATAAGCCAAATTTTCTTTTTCTTTTTTAAAAATACACATAATGAATAGGCATTTTCTGTTGGTTTTTGAAATCTTACAGTGAACATGCTAAAAGGCACCAGCATTGTTCCCAAGATCTCTTTAACCGAACCCGTGTAGTAGAAAATGTTTATTTAGTTTTCGTGTATTTCAATAAATATAGTATTGTATATAAGATGGGGCTTGTTTTTTTTTTAGATTGGATGTTATTAATAATATACTCAACACATGGAAAGGCTTTAGAAAACCTGTTGTTGTTGTTTTTTGATAATACTAGTTTATAAGCACTTGTTTAATATTTGTTTGTATTATTATTGTACTTGCTTTAATTATATATAAACTTTTGTAGGGGAACATGTGGTGATGCTTCTGTTCAAATGTTTCAGCGTCCACTCTACCGGAAGGTTCCAACCATCCACCCGAAGAGATGCCCCTTGCAGTGGAGTTGGCTACTGATGACAACCCACCAATGAGGCGATGGCTCATATCGGGACTGGGTAAGGTAAGAATAGGTCTTGAAACCTTATTCAAACATATATATTTATTGGTAATAAAAGATAATGATAATATTGATGAGTAAAATGCGTGTCCAGTTAGTGAGTGTTCAAGGGCTTGATATGTAATAGATGGTGATTATAGTCTTGCATTCGGAGAATGATGATGAGGAGGTAGGTGAGGATAAGGATGAAGATGAGGACGAAAAGGAAGAATGCTGCTGCTGCTGCTTCTGCTGCTGTTGCTGCTGTTGCTGCTGCTGCTGATGATGATGATGATGATGGAAAAAGTGATTATGACAGATGAAGATTATGACCGATGAAGACGATTATGACAGATGAAGATTATGACGGATGAAGACGTTGATGATAGTGATGAGGATTAAGAGGGGGGTGAGAAGAAGAAGAAGAAGAAGAAGAAGAAGAAGAAGAAGAAGAAGAAGAAGAAGAAGAAGAAGAAGAAGAAGAATGCTTCTGCTGCTGCTGCTTCTGCTGCTGTTGCTGCTGCTGATGATGATGATGAAAAAAGTGATTATGACAGATGAAGATTATGACAGATGAAGACGATTATGACAGATGAAGATTATGACGGATGAAGACGTTGATGATAGTGATGAGGATTAAGAGGGGGGGTAAGAAGAAGAAGAAGAAGAAGAAGAAGAAGAAGAAGAAGAAGAAGAAGAAGAAGAAGAAGAAGAAGAAGAAGAAGAAGAAGAAGAAGAAGAAGGAGAAGGAGAAGAAGAAGAAGAAGAAGAAAAGATTATTGCTTACTTGTGCATTCAAGATATTCATATTGCAAAAAAGGCTGATTAATCGATTCGTTAATACTTTTCAAGTTTTGCCCATTCAAAATGAATTAATTTAATTTACTCAGGTTGGCGGGATGGGGCTTCACTAGCACTGGAGTTCGCTTCCTATGCTGCTGTGGACAAAACCTTCAACAAAGATATGTTTCATTTTGCTAGCTTTTTCAGAAGTTGTTGAAAGTCGGAAAATCTGTTTCAATCAATAAGCCAAATTTTCTTTTTCTTTTTTAAAAATACACATAATGAATAGGCATTTTCTGTTGTTTTTTGAAATCTTACAGTGAACATGCTAAAAGGCACCAGCATTGTTCCCAAGATCTCTTTAACCGAACCCGTGTAGTAGAAAATGTTTATTTAGTTTTCGTGTATTTCAATAAATATAGTATTGTATAGAAGATGGGGCTTGGTATTTTTTAGATTGGATGTTATTAATAATATACTCAACACATGGAAAGGCTTTAGAAAACCTGTTGTTTTGGGGTTTTTTTTGATAATACTAGTTTATAAGCACTTTTACTTATATGTTTAATATTTGTTGGTATTATTATTGTACTTGCTTTAATTATATATAAACTTTTATAGGGGAACATGTGGTGATGCTTCTGTTCAAATGTTTCAGCTTCCACTCTACCGGAAGGGTCCAACAATCCACCCGAAGAGATGCCCCTTGCAGTGGAGTTGGCTACTGATGACAACCCACCAATGAGGCGATGGCTCATATCGGGACTGGGTAAGGTAAGAATAGGTCTTGAAACCTTATTCAAACATATATATTTATTGGTAATAAAAGATAATGATAATATTGATGAGTAAAATGCGTCCAGTTAGTGAGTGTTCAAGGGCTTAATATGTAATAGATGGTAATTATAGTCTTGCATTCGGAGAATGATGATGAGGAGCTAGGTGAGGATAAGGATGAAGATGAGGACGAAAAAGAAGAAGAATGCTTTTGCTGCTGCTGCTTCTGCTGTTGTTGCTGCTGCTGCTGCTGCTGCTGCTGATGATGATGATGAAAAAAGTGATTATGACAGATGAAGTTTATGACAGATGAAGACGATTATGACAGATGAAGATTATGACGGATGAAGACGTTGATGATAGTGATGAGGATTAAGAGGGGGTGAGAAGAAGACGAAGAAGAAGAAGAAGAAGAAGAAGAAGAAGAAGAAGAAGAAGAAGAAGAAGAAGAAGAAGAAGAAGAAGAAGAAGAAGAAGAAGAAGAAGAAAAGATTATTGCTTACTTGTGCATTCAAGATATTCATATTGCAAAAAAGGCTGATTAATCGATTCGTTAATACTTTTCAAGTTTTGCCCATTCAAAATGAATTAATCTAATGTACTCAGGTTGGCGGGATGGGGCTTCACTAGCACTGGAGTTCGCTTCCTATGCTGCTGTGGACAAAACCTTCAACAAAGATATGTTTCATTTTGCTAGCTTTTTTAGGAGTTGTTGAAGTCGGAAAATCTGTTTCAATCAATAAGCCAAATTTTCTTTTTTAAAAATACACATAATGAATAGGCATTTTCTGTTGGTTTTTGAAATCTTACAGTGAACATGCTAAAAGGCACCAGCATTGTTCCCAAGATCTCTTTAACCGAACCCGTGTAGTAGAAAATGTTTATTTAGTTTTCGTGTATTTCAATAAATATAGTATTGTATATAAGATGGGGCTTGTTTTTTTTTTAGATTGGATGTTATTAATAATATACTCAACACATGGAAAGGCTTTAGAAAACCTGTTGTTGTTGTTTTTTGATAATACTAGTTTATAAGCACTTTTACTTATATGTTTAATATTTGTTTGTATTATTATTGTACTTGCTTTAATTATATATAAACTTTTATAGGGGAACATGTGGTGATGCTTCTGTTCAAATGTTTCAGCGTCCACTCTACCGGAAAGGTCCAACCATCCACCCGAAGAGATGCCCCTTGCAGTGGAGTTGGCTACTGATGACAACCCACCAATGAGGCGATGGCTCATATCGGGACTGGGTAAGGTAAGAATAAGTCTTCAAATCTTATTCAAACATATATATTTATTGGTAATAAAAGATAATGATAATATTGATGAGTAAAATGCGTCCAGTTAGTGAGTGTTCAAGGGCTTAATATGTAATAGATGGTGATTATAGTCTTGCATTCGGAGAATGATGATGAGGAGGTAGGTGAGGATAAGGATGAAGATGAGGACGAAAAAGAAGAATGCTGCTGCTGCTGCTTCTGCTGCTTCTGCTGCTGTTGCTGCTGCTGCTGCTGCTGATGATGATGATGGAAAAAGTGATTATGACAGATGAAGATTATGACAGATGAAGACGATTATGACAGATGAAGATTATGACGGATGAAGACGTTGATGATAGTGATGAGGATTAAGAGGGGGGGTGAGAAGAAGAAGAAGAAGAAGAAGAAGAAGAAGAAGAAGAAGAAGAAGAAGAAGAAGAAGAAGAAGAAGAAGAAGAAGAAGAAGAAGAAGAAGAAGATTATTGCTTACTTGTGCATTCAAGATAGTCATATTGCAAAAAAGGCTGATTAATCGATTCGTTAGTACTTTTCAAGTTTTGCCCATTCAAAATGAATTAATCTAATTTACTCAGGTTGGCGGGATGGGGCTTCACTAGCACTGGAGTTCGCTTCCTATGCTGCTGTGGACAAAACCTTCAACAAAGATATGTTTCATTTTGCTAGCTTTTTCAGAAGTTGTTGAAAGTCGGAAAATCTGTTTCAATCAATAAGCCAAATTTTCTTTTTCTTTTTTAAAAATACACATAATGAATAGGCATTTTCTGTTGGTTTTTGAAATCTTACAGTGAACATGCTAAAAGGCACCAGCATTGTTCCCAAGATCTCTTTAACCGAACCTGTGTAGTAGAAAATGTTTATTTAGTTTTCGTGTATTTCAATAAATATAGTATTGTATATAAGATGGGGCTTGTTTTTTTTTTAGATTGGATGTTATTAATAATATACTCAACACATGGAAAGGCTTTAGAAAACCTGTTGTTGTTGTTTTTTGATAATACTAGTTTATAAGCACTTGTTTAATATTTGTTTGTATTATTATTGTACTTGCTTTAATTATATATAAACTTTTGTAGGGGAACATGTGGTGATGCTTCTGTTCAAATGTTTCAGCGTCCTCTCTACCGGAAGGTTCCAACCATCCACCCGAAGAGATGCCCCTTGCAGTGGAGTTGGCTACTGATGACAACCCACCAATGAGGCGATGGCTCATATCGGGACTGGGTAAGGTAAGAATAGGTCTTGAAACCTTATTCAAACAAATATATTTAATGGTAATAAAAGATAATGATAATATTGATGAGTAAAATGCGTCCAGTTAGTGAGTGTTCAAGGGCTTGATATGTAATAGATGGTGATTATAGTCTTGCATTCGGAGAATGATGATGAGGAGGTAGGTGAGGATAAGGATGAAGATGAGGACGAAAAAGAAGAATACTGCTGCTGCTGCTTCTGCTGCTTCTGCTGCTGTTGCTGCTGCTGCTGCTGCTGCTGCTGATAATGATGATGGAAAAAGTGATTATGACAGATGAAGATTATGACAGATGAAGACGATTATGACAGATGAAGATTATGACGGATGAAGACGTTGATGATAGTGATGAGGATTAAGAGGGGGGTGAGAAGAAGAAGAAGAAGAAGAAGAAGAAGAAGAAGAAGAAGAAGAAGAAGAAGAAGAAGAAGAAGAAGAAGAAGAAGAAAAGATTATTGCTTACTTGTGCATTCAAGATATTCATATTGCAAAAAAGGCTGATTAATCGATTCGTTAATACTTTTCAAGTTTTGCCCATTCAAAATGAATTAATCTAATTTACTCAGGTTGGCGGGATGGGGCTTCACTAGCACTGGAGTTCGCTTCCTATGCTGCTGTGGACAAAACCTTCAACAAAGATATGTTTCATTTTGCTAGCTTTTTTAGGAGTTGTTGAAGTCGGAAAATCTGTTTCAATCAATAAGCCAAATTTTCTTTTTCTTTTTTAAAAATACACATAATGAATAGGCATTTTCTGTTGGTTTTTGAAATCTTACAGTGAACATGCTAAAAGGCACCAGCATTGTTCCCAAGATCTCTTTAACCGAACCCGTGTAGTAGAAAATGTTTATTTAGTTTTCGTGTATTTCAATAAATATAGTATTGTATATAAGATGGGGCTTGTTTTTTTTTTAGATTGGATGTTATTAATAATATACTCAACACATGGAAAGGCTTTAGAAAACCTGTTGTTGTTGTTTTTTGATAATACTAGTTTATAAGCACTTGTTTAATATTTGTTTGTATTATTATTGTACTTGCTTTAATTATATATAAACTTTTGTAGGGGAACATGTGGTGATGCTTCTGTTCAAATGTTTCAGCGTCCACTCTACCGGAAGGTTCCAACCATCCACCCGAAGAGATGCCCCTTGCAGTGGAGTTGGCTACTGATGACAACCCACCAATGAGGCGATGGCTCATATCGGGACTGGGTAAGGTAAGAATAGGTCTTGAAACCTTATTCAAACATATATATTTATTGGTAATAAAAGATAATGATAATATTGATGAGTAAAATGCGTGTCCAGTAAGTGAGTGTTCAAGGGCTTGATATGTAATAGATGGTGATTATAGTCTTGCATTCGGAGAATGATGATGAGGAGGTAGGTGAGGATAAGGATGAAGATGAGGACGAAAAAGAAGAATGCTGCTGCTGCTGCTTCTGCTGCTTCTGCTGCTGTTGCTGCTGCTGCTGCTGCTGCTGATGATGATGATGATGGAAAAAGTGATTATGACAGATGAAGATTATGACAGATGAAGACGATTATGACAGATGAAGATTATGACGGATGAAGACGTTGATGATAGTGATGAGGATTAAGAGGGGGGTGAGAAGAAGAAGAAGAAGAAGAAGAAGAAGAAGAAGAAGAAGAAGAAGAAGAAGAAGAAGAAGAAGAAGAAGAAGAAGAAGAAGAAAAGATTATTGCTTACTTGTGCATTCAAGATATTCATATTGCAAAAAAGGCTGATTAATCGATTCGTTAATACTTTTCAAGTTTTGCCCATTCAAAATGAATTAATCTAATTTACTCAGGTTGGCGGGATGGGGCTTCACTAGCACTGGAGTTCGCTTCCTATGTTGCTGTGGACAAAACCTTCAACAAAGATATGTTTCATTTTGCTAGCTTTTTTAGAAGTTGTTGAAAGTCGGAAAATCTGTTTCAATCAATAAGCCAAATTTTCTTTTTCTTTTTTAAAAATACACATAATGAATAGGCATTTTCTGTTGGTTTTTGAAATCTTACAGTGAACATGCTAAAAGGCACCAGCATTGTTCCCAAGATCTCTTTAACCGAACCCGTGTAGTAGAAAATGTTTATTTAGTTTTCGTGTATTTCAATAAATATAGTATTGTATATAAGATGGGGCTTGTTTTTTTTTTAGATTGGATGTTATTATTTATATACTCAACACATGGAAAGGCTTTAGAAAACCTGTTGTTGTTGTTTTTTGATAATACTAGTTTATAAGCACTTGTTTAATATTTGTTTGTATTATTATTGTACTTGCTTTAATTATATATAAACTTTTATAGGGGAACATGTGGTGATGCTTCTGTTCAAATGTTTCAGCTTCCACTCTACCGGAAGGGTCCAACAATCCACCCGAAGAGATGCCCCTTGCAGTGGAGTTGGCTACTGATGACAACCCACCAATGAGGCGATGGCTCATATCGGGACTGGGTAAGGTAAGAATAGGTCTTCAAATCTTATTCAAACATATATATTTATTGGTAATAAAAGATAATGATAATATTGATGAGTAAAATGCGTCCAGTTAGTGAGTGTTCAAGGGCTTAATATGTAATAGATGGTGAATATAGTCTTGCATTCGGAGAATGATGATGAGGAGGTAGGTGAGGATAAGGATGAAGATGAGGACGAAAAAGAAGAAGAATGCTTCTGCTGCTGCTGCTGCTTCTGCTGTTGTTGCTGCTGCTGATGATGAAGATGAAAAAAGTGATTATGACAGATGAAGATTATGACAGATGAAGACGATTATGACAGATGAAGAATATGACGGATGAAGACGTTGATGATAGTGATGAGGATTAAGAGTGGGGGTGAGAAGAAGAAGAAGAAAAGGAGAAGAAGAAGAAGAAGAAGAAGAAGAAGAAGAAGAAGAAGAAGAAGAAGAAGAAGAAGAAGAAGAAGAAGAAGAAAAGATTATTGCTTACTTGTGCATTCAAGATATTCATATTGCAAAAAAGGCTGATTAATCGATTCGTTAATACTTTTCAAGTTTTGCCCATTCAAAATGAATTAATCTAATTTACTCAGGTTGGCGGGATGGGGCTTCACTAGCACTGGAGTTCGCTTCCTATGCTGCTGTGGACAAAACCTTCAACAAAGATATGTTTCATTTTGCTAGCTTTTTTAGGAGTTGTAGAAGTCGGAAAATCTGTTTCAATCAATAAGCCAAATTTTCTCTTTCTTTTTTAAAAATACACATAATGAATAGGCATTTTCTGTTGGTTTTTGAAATCTTACAGTGAACATGCTAAAAGGCACCAGCATTGTTCCCAAGATCTCTTTAACCGAACCCGTGTAGTAGAAAATGTTTATTTAGTTTTCGTGTATTTCAATAAATATAGTATTGTATATAAGATGGGGCTTGTTTTTTTAGATTGGATGTTATTAATAATATACTCAACACATGGAAAGGCTTAAGAAAACCTGTTGTTGTTGTTTTTTGATAATACTAGTTTATAAGCACTTGTTTAATATTTGTTTGTATTATTATTGTACTTGCTTTATTTATATATAAACTTTTGTAGGGGAACATGTGGTGATGCTTCTGTTCAAATGTTTCAGCGTCCACTCTACCGGAAGGTTCCAACCATCCACCCGAAGAGATGCCCCTTGCAGTGGAGTTGGCTACTGATGACAACCCACCAATGAGGCGATGGCTCATATCGGGACTGGGTAAGGTAAGAATAGGTCTTGAAACCTTATTCAAACATATATATTTATTGGTAATAAAAGATAATGATAATATTGATTAATAAAATGCGTCCAGTTAGTGAGTGTTCAAGGGCTTGATATGTAATAGATGGTGATTATAGTCTTGCATTCGGAGAATGATGATGAGGAGGTAGGTGAGGATAAGGATGAAGATGAGGACGAAAAAGAAGAATGCTGCTGCTGCTGCTTCTGCTGCTTCTGCTGCTGCTGCTGCTGCTGCTGCTGCTGCTGCTGCTGCTGCTGCTGCTGCTGCTGCTGCTGCTGCTGATGATGATGATGGAAAAAGTGATTATGACAGATGAAGATTATGACAGATGAAGACGATTATGACAGATGAAGATTATGACGGATGAAGACGTTGATGATAGTGATGAGGATTAAGAGGGGAGTGAGAAGAAGAAGAAGAAGAAGAAGAAGAAGAAGAAGAAGAAGAAGAAGAAGAAGAAGAAGAAGAAGAAGAAGAAGAAAAGATTATTGCTTACTTGTGCATTCAAGATATTCATATTGCAAAAAAGGCTGATTAATCGATTCGTTAATACTTTTCAAGTTTTGCCCATTCAAAATGAAATAATCTAATTTACTCAGGTTGGCGGGATGGGGCTTCACTAGCACTGGAGTTCGCTTCCTATGCTGCTGTGGACAAAACCTTCAACAAAGATATGTTTCATTTTGCTAGCTTTTTTAGAAGTTGTTGAAAGTCGGAAAATCTGTTTCAATCAATAAGCCAAATTTTCTTTTTCTTTTTTAAAAATACACATAATGAATAGGCATTTTCTGTTGGTTTTTGAAATCTTACAGTGATTTAGTTTTCGTGTATTTCAATAAATATAGTATTGTATATAAGATGGGGCTTGGTATTTTTTAGATTGGATGTTATTAATAATATACTCAACACATGGAAAGGCTTTAGAAAACCTGTTGTTTTTGGTTGTTTTTGATAATACTAGTTTATAAGCACTTTTACTTATATGTTTAATATTTGTTTGTATTATTATTGTACTTGCTTTATTTATATATAAACTTTTATAGGGGAACATGTGGTGATGCTTCTGTTCAAATGTTTCAGCTTCCACTCTACCGGAAGGGTCCAACAATCCACCCGAAGAGATGCCCCTTGCAGTGGAGTTGGCTACTGATGACAACCCACCAATGAGGCGATGGCTCATATCGGGACTGGGTAAGGTAAGAATAAGTCTTCAAATCTTATTCAAACATATATATTTATTGGTAATAAAAGATAATGATAATATTGATGAGTAAAATGCGTCCAGTTAGTGAGTGTTCAAGGGCTTAATATGTAATAGATGGTGAATATAGTCTTGCATTCGGAGAATGATGATGAGGAGGTAGGTGAGAATAAGGATGAAGATGAGGAAGAAAAAGAAGAAGAATGGTTCTGCTGCTGCTGCTGCTTCTGCTGCTGTTGCTGCTGCTGATGATGAAGATGAAAAAAGTGATTATGACAGATGAAGATTATGACAGATGAAGACGATTATGACAGATGAAGAATATGACGGATGAAGACGTTGATGATAGTGATGAGGATTAAGAGGGGTGGTGAGAAGAAGAAGAAGAAGAAGAAGAAGAAGAAGAAGAAGAAGAAGAAGAAGAAGAAGAAGAAGAAGAAGAAGAAGAAGAAGAAGAAAAGATTATTGCTTACTTGTGCATTCAAGATATTCATATTGCAAAAAAGGCTGATTAATCGATTCGTTAATACTTTTCAAGTTTTGCCCATTCAAAATGAATTAATCTAATTTACTCAGGTTGGCGGGATGGGGCTTCACTTGCACTGGAGTTCGCTTCCTATGCTGCTGTGGACAAAACCTTCAACAAAGATATGTTTCATTTTGCTAGCTTTTTTAGGAGTTGTTGAAGTCGGAAAATCTGTTTCAATCAATAAGCCAAATTTTCTTTTTCTTTTTTAAAAATACACATAATGAATAGGCATTTTCTGTTGGTTTTTGAAATCTTACAGTGAACATGCTAAAAGGCACCAGCATTGTTCCCAAGATCTCTTTAACCGAACCCGTGTAGTAGAAAATGTTTATTTAGTTTTCGTGTATTTCAATAAATATAGTATTGTATATAAGATGGGGCTTGTTTTTTTTTTAGATTGGATGTTATTAATAATATACTCAACACATGGAAAGGCTTTAGAAAACCTGTTGTTGTTGTTTTTTGATAATACTAGTTTATAAGCACTTGTTTAATATTTGTTTGTATTATTATTGTACTTGCTTTAATTATATATAAACTTTTGTAGGGGAACATGTGGTGATGCTTCTGTTCAAATGTTTCAGCGTCCACTCTACCGGAAGGTTCCAACCATCCACCCGAAGAGATGCCCCTTGCAGTGGAGTTGGCTACTGATGACAACCCACCAATGAGGCGATGGCTCATATCGGGACTGGGTAAGGTAAGAATAGGTCTTGAAACCTTATTCAAACATATATATTTATTGGTAATAAAAGATAATGATAATATTGATGAGTAAAATGCGTGTCCAGTTAGTGAGTGTTCAAGGGCTTGATATGTAATAGATGGTGATTATAGTCTTGCATTCGGAGAATGATGATGAGGAGGTAGGTGAGGATAAGGATGAAGATGAGGACGAAAAGGAAGAATGCTGCTGCTGCTGCTTCTGCTGCTGTTGCTGCTGTTGCTGCTGCTGCTGATGATGATGATGATGATGGAAAAAGTGATTATGACAGATGAAGATTATGACCGATGAAGACGATTATGACAGATGAAGATTATGACGGATGAAGACGTTGATGATAGTGATGAGGATTAAGAGGGGGGTGAGAAGAAGAAGAAGAAGAAGAAGAAGAAGAAGAAGAAGAAGAAGAAGAAGAAGAAGAAGAAGAAGAAGAAGAAGAAGAATGCTTCTGCTGCTGCTGCTTCTGCTGCTGTTGCTGCTGCTGATGATGATGATGAAAAAAGTGATTATGACAGATGAAGATTATGACAGATGAAGACGATTATGACAGATGAAGATTATGACGGATGAAGACGTTGATGATAGTGATGAGGATTAAGAGGGGGGGTGAGAAGAAGAAGAAGAAGAAGAAGAAGAAGAAGAAGAAGAAGAAGAAGAAGAAGAAGAAGAAGAAGAAGAAGAAGAAGGAGAAGAAGAAGAAGAAGAAGAAGAAGAAAAGATTATTGCTTACTTGTGCATTCAAGATATTCATATTGCAAAAAAGGCTGATTAATCGATTCGTTAATACTTTTCAAGTTTTGCCCATTCAAAATGAATTAATTTAATTTACTCAGGTTGGCGGGATGGGGCTTCACTAGCACTGGAGTTCGCTTCCTATGCTGCTGTGGACAAAACCTTCAACAAAGATATGTTTCATTTTGCTAGCTTTTTCAGAAGTTGTTGAAAGTCGGAAAATCTGTTTCAATCAATAAGCCAAATTTTCTTTTTCTTTTTTAAAAATACACATAATGAATAGGCATTTTCTGTTGTTTTTTGAAATCTTACAGTGAACATGCTAAAAGGCACCAGCATTGTTCCCAAGATCTCTTTAACCGAACCCGTGTAGTAGAAAATGTTTATTTAGTTTTCGTGTATTTCAATAAATATAGTATTGTATAGAAGATGGGGCTTGGTATTTTTTAGATTGGATGTTATTAATAATATACTCAACACATGGAAAGGCTTTAGAAAACCTGTTGTTTTGGGGTTTTTTTTGATAATACTAGTTTATAAGCACTTTTACTTATATGTTTAATATTTGTTGGTATTATTATTGTACTTGCTTTAATTATATATAAACTTTTATAGGGGAACATGTGGTGATGCTTCTGTTCAAATGTTTCAGCTTCCACTCTACCGGAAGGGTCCAACAATCCACCCGAAGAGATGCCCCTTGCAGTGGAGTTGGCTACTGATGACAACCCACCAATGAGGCGATGGCTCATATCGGGACTGGGTAAGGTAAGAATAGGTCTTGAAACCTTATTCAAACATATATATTTATTGGTAATAAAAGATAATGATAATATTGATGAGTAAAATGCGTCCAGTTAGTGAGTGTTCAAGGGCTTAATATGTAATAGATGGTAATTATAGTCTTGCATTCGGAGAATGATGATGAGGAGCTAGGTGAGGATAAGGATGAAGATGAGGACGAAAAAGAAGAAGAATGCTTTTGCTGCTGCTGCTTCTGCTGCTGTTGCTGCTGCTGCTGCTGCTGCTGATGATGATAATGAAAAAAGTGATTATGACAGATGAAGATTATGACAGATGAAGACGATTATGACAGATGAAGATTATGACGGATGAAGACGTTGATGATAGTGATGAGGATTAAGAGGGGGTGAGAAGAAGACGAAGAAGAAGAAGAAGAAGAAGAAGAAGAAGAAGAAGAAGAAGAAGAAGAAGAAAAGATTATTGCTTACTTGTGCATTCAAGATATTCATATTGCAAAAAAGGCTGATTAATCGATTCGTTAATACTTTTCAAGTTTTGCCCATTCAAAATGAATTAATCTAATGTACTCAGGTTGGCGGGATGGGGCTTCACTAGCACTGGAGTTCGCTTCCTATGCTGCTGTGGACAAAACCTTCAACAAAGATATGTTTCATTTTGCTAGCTTTTTTAGGAGTTGTTGAAGTCGGAAAATCTGTTTCAATCAATAAGCCAAATTTTCTTTTTTAAAAATACACATAATGAATAGGCATTTTCTGTTGGTTTTTGAAATCTTACAGTGAACATGCTAAAAGGCACCAGCATTGTTCCCAAGATCTCTTTAACCGAACCCGTGTAGTAGAAAATGTTTATTTAGTTTTCGTGTATTTCAATAAATATAGTATTGTATATAAGATGGGGCTTGTTTTTTTTTTAGATTGGATGTTATTAATAATATACTCAACACATGGAAAGGCTTTAGAAAACCTGTTGTTGTTGTTTTTTGATAATACTAGTTTATAAGCACTTTTACTTATATGTTTAATATTTGTTTGTATTATTATTGTACTTGCTTTAATTATATATAAACTTTTATAGGGGAACATGTGGTGATGCTTCTGTTCAAATGTTTCAGCGTCCACTCTACCGGAAAGGTCCAACCATCCACCCGAAGAGATGCCCCTTGCAGTGGAGTTGGCTACTGATGACAACCCACCAATGAGGCGATGGCTCATATCGGGACTGGGTAAGGTAAGAATAAGTCTTCAAATCTTATTCAAACATATATATTTATTGGTAATAAAAGATAATGATAATATTGATGAGTAAAATGCGTCCAGTTAGTGAGTGTTCAAGGGCTTAATATGTAATAGATGGTGATTATAGTCTTGCATTCGGAGAATGATGATGAGGAGGTAGGTGAGGATAAGGATGAAGATGAGGACGAAAAAGAAGAATGCTGCTGCTGCTGCTTCTGCTGCTGCTGCTGCTGCTGCTGCTGCTGCTGCTGCTGATGATGATGATGGAAAAAGTGATTATGACAGATGAAGATTATGACAGATGAAGACGATTATGACAGATGAAGATTATGACGGATGAAGACGTTGATGATAGTGATGAGGATTAAGAGGGGGGGTGAGAAGAAGAAGAAGAAGAAGAAGAAGAAGAAGAAGAAGAAGAAGAAGAAGAAGAAGAAGAAGAAGAAGAAGAAGAAGAAGAAGATTATTGCTTACTTGTGCATTCAAGATAGTCATATTGCAAAAAAGGCTGATTAATCGATTCGTTAGTACTTTTCAAGTTTTGCCCATTCAAAATGAATTAATCTAATTTACTCAGGTTGGCGGGATGGGGCTTCACTAGCACTGGAGTTCGCTTCCTATGCTGCTGTGGACAAAACCTTCAACAAAGATATGTTTCATTTTGCTAGCTTTTTCAGAAGTTGTTGAAAGTCGGAAAATCTGTTTCAATCAATAAGCCAAATTTTCTTTTTCTTTTTTAAAAATACACATAATGAATAGGCATTTTCTGTTGGTTTTTGAAATCTTACAGTGAACATGCTAAAAGGCACCAGCATTGTTCCCAAGATCTCTTTAACCGAACCTGTGTAGTAGAAAATGTTTATTTAGTTTTCGTGTATTTCAATAAATATAGTATTGTATATAAGATGGGGCTTGTTTTTTTTTTAGATTGGATGTTATTAATAATATACTCAACACATGGAAAGGCTTTAGAAAACCTGTTGTTGTTGTTTTTTGATAATACTAGTTTATAAGCACTTGTTTAATATTTGTTTGTATTATTATTGTACTTGCTTTAATTATATATAAACTTTTGTAGGGGAACATGTGGTGATGCTTCTGTTCAAATGTTTCAGCGTCCTCTCTACCGGAAGGTTCCAACCATCCACCCGAAGAGATGCCCCTTGCAGTGGAGTTGGCTACTGATGACAACCCACCAATGAGGCGATGGCTCATATCGGGACTGGGTAAGGTAAGAATAGGTCTTGAAACCTTATTCAAACAAATATATTTAATGGTAATAAAAGATAATGATAATATTGATGAGTAAAATGCGTCCAGTTAGTGAGTGTTCAAGGGCTTGATATGTAATAGATGGTGATTATAGTCTTGCATTCGGAGAATGATGATGAGGAGGTAGGTGAGGATAAGGATGAAGATGAGGACGAAAAAGAAGAATACTGCTGCTGCTGCTTCTGCTGCTTCTGCTGCTGTTGCTGCTGCTGCTGCTGCTGCTGCTGATAATGATGATGGAAAAAGTGATTATGACAGATGAAGATTATGACAGATGAAGACGATTATGACAGATGAAGATTATGACGGATGAAGACGTTGATGATAGTGATGAGGATTAAGAGGGGGGTGAGAAGAAGAAGAAGAAGAAGAAGAAGAAGAAGAAGAAGAAGAAGAAGAAGAAGAAGAAGAAGAAGAAGAAGAAGAAGAAGAAGAAGAAAAGATTATTGCTTACTTGTGCATTCAAGATATTCATATTGCAAAAAAGGCTGATTAATCGATTCGTTAATACTTTTCAAGTTTTGCCCATTCAAAATGAATTAATCTAATTTACTCAGGTTGGCGGGATGGGGCTTCACTAGCACTGGAGTTCGCTTCCTATGCTGCTGTGGACAAAACCTTCAACAAAGATATGTTTCATTTTGCTAGCTTTTTTAGGAGTTGTTGAAGTCGGAAAATCTGTTTCAATCAATAAGCCAAATTTTCTTTTTCTTTTTTAAAAATACACATAATGAATAGGCATTTTCTGTTGGTTTTTGAAATCTTACAGTGAACATGCTAAAAGGCACCAGCATTGTTCCCAAGATCTCTTTAACCGAACCCGTGTAGTAGAAAATGTTTATTTAGTTTTCGTGTATTTCAATAAATATAGTATTGTATATAAGATGGGGCTTGTTTTTTTTTTAGATTGGATGTTATTAATAATATACTCAACACATGGAAAGGCTTTAGAAAACCTGTTGTTGTTGTTTTTTGATAATACTAGTTTATAAGCACTTGTTTAATATTTGTTTGTATTATTATTGTACTTGCTTTAATTATATATAAACTTTTGTAGGGGAACATGTGGTGATGCTTCTGTTCAAATGTTTCAGCGTCCACTCTACCGGAAGGTTCCAACCATCCACCCGAAGAGATGCCCCTTGCAGTGGAGTTGGCTACTGATGACAACCCACCAATGAGGCGATGGCTCATATCGGGACTGGGTAAGGTAAGAATAGGTCTTGAAACCTTATTCAAACATATATATTTATTGGTAATAAAAGATAATGATAATATTGATGAGTAAAATGCGTGTCCAGTAAGTGAGTGTTCAAGGGCTTGATATGTAATAGATGGTGATTATAGTCTTGCATTCGGAGAATGATGATGAGGAGGTAGGTGAGGATAAGGATGAAGATGAGGACGAAAAAGAAGAATGCTGCTGCTGCTGCTTCTGCTGCTTCTGCTGCTGTTGCTGCTGCTGCTGCTGCTGCTGATGATGATGATGATGGAAAAAGTGATTATGACAGATGAAGATTATGACAGATGAAGACGATTATGACAGATGAAGATTATGACGGATGAAGACGTTGATGATAGTGATGAGGATTAAGAGGGGGGTGAGAAGAAGAAGAAGAAGAAGAAGAAGAAGAAGAAGAAGAAGAAGAAGAAGAAGAAGAAGAAGAAGAAGAAGAAAAGATTATTGCTTACTTGTGCATTCAAGATATTCATATTGCAAAAAAGGCTGATTAATCGATTCGTTAATACTTTTCAAGTTTTGCCCATTCAAAATGAATTAATCTAATTTACTCAGGTTGGCGGGATGGGGCTTCACTAGCACTGGAGTTCGCTTCCTATGTTGCTGTGGACAAAACCTTCAACAAAGATATGTTTCATTTTGCTAGCTTTTTTAGAAGTTGTTGAAAGTCGGAAAATCTGTTTCAATCAATAAGCCAAATTTTCTTTTTCTTTTTTAAAAATACACATAATGAATAGGCATTTTCTGTTGGTTTTTGAAATCTTACAGTGAACATGCTAAAAGGCACCAGCATTGTTCCCAAGATCTCTTTAACCGAACCCGTGTAGTAGAAAATGTTTATTTAGTTTTCGTGTATTTCAATAAATATAGTATTGTATATAAGATGGGGCTTGTTTTTTTTTTAGATTGGATGTTATTATTTATATACTCAACACATGGAAAGGCTTTAGAAAACCTGTTGTTGTTGTTTTTTGATAATACTAGTTTATAAGCACTTGTTTAATATTTGTTTGTATTATTATTGTACTTGCTTTAATTATATATAAACTTTTGTAGGGGAACATGTGGTGATGCTTCTGTTCAAATGTTTCAGCGTCCACTCTACCGGAAGGTTCCAACCATCCACCCGAAGAGATGCCCCTTGCAGTGGAGTTGGCTACTGATGACAACCCACCAATGAGGCGATGGCTCATATCGGGACTGGGTAAGGTAAGAATAGGTCTTGAAACCTTATTCAAACATATATATTTATTGGTAATAAAAGATAATGATAATATTGATGAGTAAAATGCGTGTCCAGTAAGTGAGTGTTCAAGGGCTTGATATGTAATAGATGGTGATTATAGTCTTGCATTCGGAGAATGATGATGAGGAGGTAGGTGAGGATAAGGATGAAGATGAGGACGAAAAAGAAGAATGCTGCTGCTGCTGCTTCTGCTGCTGTTGCTGCTGCTGCTGCTGCTGCTGCTGCTGATGATGATGATGGAAAAAGTGATTATGACAGATGAAGATTATGACAGATGAAGACGATTATGACAGATGAAGATTATGACGGATGAAGACGTTGATGATAGTGATGAGGATTAAGAGGGGGGTGAGAAGAAGAAGAAGAAGAAGAAGAAGAAGAAGAAGAAGAAGAAGAAGAAGAAGAAGAAGAAGAAGAAGAAAAGATTATTGCTTACTTGTGCATTCAAGATATTCATATTGCAAAAAAGGCTGATTAATCGATTCGTTAATACTTTTCAAGTTTTGCCCATTCAAAATGAATTAATCTAATTTACTCAGGTTGGCGGGATGGGGCTTCACTAGCACTGGAGTTCGCTTCCTATGTTGCTGTGGACAAAACCTTCAACAAAGATATGTTTCATTTTGCTAGCTTTTTTAGAAGTTGTTGAAAGTCGGAAAATCTGTTTCAATCAATAAGCCAAATTTTCTTTTTCTTTTTTAAAAATACACATAATGAATAGGCATTTTCTGTTGGTTTTTGAAATTTTACAGTGATTTAGTTTTCGTGTATTTCAATAAATATAGTATTGTATATAAGATGGGGCTTGGTATTTTTTAGATTGGATGTTATTATTTATATACTCAACACATGGAAAGGCTTTAGAAAACCTGTTTTTTTTTTTTGTTTTTTTATAATACTAGTTTATAAGCACTTTTACTTATATGTTTAATATTTGTTTGTATTATTATTGTACTTGCTTTATTTATACATAAACTTTTATAAGGGAACATGTGGTGATGCTTCTGTTCAAATGTTTCAGCTTCCACTCTACCGGAAGGGTCCAACAATCCACCCGAAGAGATGCCCCTTGCAGTGGAGTTGGCTACTGATGACAACCCACCAATGAGGCGATGGCTCATATCGGGACTGGGTAAGGTAAGAATAGGTTTTGAAACCTTATTCAAACATATATATTTATTGGTAATAAAAGATAATGATAATATTGATGAGTAAAATGCGTCCAGTTAGTGAGTGTTCAAGGGCTTAATATGTAATAGATGGTGATTATAGTCTTGCATTCGGAGAATGATGATGAGGAGCTAGGTGAGGATAAGGATGAAGATGAGGAAGAAAAAGAAGAAGAATGCTTCTGCTGCTGCTGCTTCTGCTGCTGTTGCTGCTGCTGCTGCTGCTGATGATGATGATGAAAAAAGTGATTATGACAGATGAAGATTATGACAGATGAAGTCGATTATGACAGATGAAGATTATGACGGATGAAGACGTTGATGATAGTGATGAGGATTAAGAGGGGGTGAGAAGGAGAAGGAGAAGGAGAAGAAGAAGAAGAAGAAGAAGAAGAAGAAGAAGAAGAAGAAGAAGAAGAAGAAGAAGAAGAAGAAGAAGAAGAAGAAGAAAAGATTATTGCTTACTTGTGCATTCAAGATATTCATATTGCAAAAAAGGCTGATTAATCGATTCGTTAATACTTTTCAAGTTTTGCCCATTCAAAATGAATTAATCTAATTTACTCAGGTTGGCGGGATGGGGCTTCACTAGCACTGGAGTTCGCTTCCTATGCTGCTGTGGACAAAACCTTCAACAAAGATATGTTTCATTTTGCTAGCTTTTTTAGAAGTTGTTGAAAGTCGGAAAATCTGTTTCAATCAATAAGCCAAATTTTCTTTTTCTTTTTTAGAAATACACATAATGAATAGGCATTTTCTGTTGGTTTTTGAAATCTTACAGTGAACATGCTAAAAGGCACCAGCATTGTTCCCAAGATCTCTTTAACCGAACCCGTGTAGTAGAACATGTTTATTTAGTATTCGTGTATTTCAATAAATATAGTATTGTATATAAGATGGGACTTGTTTTTTTAGATTGGATGTTATTAATAATATACTCAACACATGGAAAGGCTTAAGAAAACCTGTTGTTGTTGTTTTTTGATAATACTAGTTTATAAGCACTTGTTTAATATTTGTTTGTATTATTATTGTACTTGCTTTAATTATATATAAACTTTTGTAGGGGAACATGTGGTGATGCTTCTGTTCAAATGTTTCAGCGTCCACTCTACCGGAAGGTTCCAACCATCCACCCGAAGAGATGCCCCTTGCAGTGGAGTTGGCTACCGATGACAACCCACCAATGAGGCGATGGCTCATATCGGGACTGGGTAAGGTAAGAATAGGTCTTGAAACCTTATTCAAACATATATATTTATTGGTAATAAAAGATAATGATAATATTGATGAGTAAAATGCGTCCAGTTAGTGAGTGTTCAAGGGCTTAATATGTAATAGATGGTGAATATAGTCTTGCATTCGGAGAATGATGATGAGGAGGTAGGTGAGGATAAGGATGAAGATGAGGACGAAAAAGAAGAAGAATGCTTCTGCTGCTGCTGCTTCTGCTGCTGTTGTTGCTGCTGCTGATGATGATGATGATGAAAAAAGTGATTATGACAGATGAAGATTATGACAGATGAAGACGATTATGACAGATGAAGATTATGACGGATGAAGACGTTGATGATAGTGATGAGGATTAAGAGGGGGTGAGAAGAAGAAGAAGACGAAGAAGACGAAGAAGAAGAAGAAGAAGAAGAAGAAGAAGAAGAAGAAGAAGAAGAAGAAGAAGAAGAAGAAGAAGAAGAAGAAAAGATTATTGCTTACTTGTGCATTCAAGATATTCATATTGCAAAAAAGGCTGATTAATCGATTCGTTAATACTTTTCAAGTTTTGCCCATTCAAAATGAATTAATCTAATTTACTCAGGTTGGCGGGATGGGGCTTCACTAGCACTGGAGTTCGCTTCCTATGCTGCTGTGGACAAAACCTTCAACAAAGATATGTTTCATTTTGCTAGCTTTTTTAGAAGTTGTTGAAAGTCGGAAAATCTGTTTCAATCAATAAGCCAAATTTTCTTTTTCTTTTTTAGAAATACACATAATGAATAGGCATTTTCTGTTGGTTTTTGAAATCTTACAGTGAACATGCTAAAAGGCACCAGTATTGTTCCCAAGATCTCTTTAATCGAACCCGTGTAGTAGAACATGTTTATTTTGTATTCGTGTATTTCAATAAATATAGTATTGTATATAAGATGGGGCTTGTTTTTTTAGATTGGATGTTATTAATAATATACTCAACACATGGAAAGGCTTTAGAAAACCTGTTGTTGTTGTTTTTTGATAATACTAGTTTATAAGCACTTTTACTTATATGTTTAATATTTGTTTGTATTATTATTGTACTTGCTTTAATTATATATAAACTTTTATAGGGGAACATGTGGTGATGCTTCTGTTCAAATGTTTCAGCGTCCACTCTACCGGAAGGGTCCAACCATCCACCCGAAGAGATGCCCCTTGCAGTGGAGTTGGCTACTGATGACAACCCACCAATGAGGCGATGGCTCATATCGGGACTGGGTAAGGTAAGAATAGGTCTTCAAATCTTATTCAAACATATATATTTATTGGTAATAAAAGATAATGATAATATTGATGAGTAAAATGCGTCCAGTTAGTGAGTGTTCAAGGGCTTAATATGTAGTAGATGGTGATTATAGTCTTGCATTCGGAGAATGATGATGAGGAGGTAGGTGAGGATAAGGATAAAGATGAGGAAGAAAAAGAAGAAGAATGCTTCTGCTGCTGCTGCTGCTGCTGCTGCTGCTGCTTCTGCTGCTGTTGCTTCTGCTGCTGCTGCTGCTGCTGATGATGATGATGATGATGAAAAAAGTGATTATGACAGATGAAGATTATGACAGATGAAGACGATTATGACAGATGAAGATTATGACGGATGAAGACGTTGATGATAGTGATGAGGATTAAGAGGGGGTGAGAAGAAGAAGACCAAGAAGAAGAAGAAGAAGAAGAAGAAGAAGAAGAAGAAGAAGAAGAAGAAGAAGAAGATTATTGCTTACTTGTGCATTCAAGATATTCATATTGCAAAAAAGGCTGATTAATCGATTCGTTAATACTTTTCAAGTTTTGCCCATTCAAAATGAATTAATCTAATTTACTCAGGTTGGCGGGATGGGGCTTCACTAGCACTGGAGTTCGCTTCCTATGCTGCTGTGGACAAAACCTTCAACAAAGATATGTTTCATTTTGCTAGCTTTTTCAGAAGTTGTTGAAAGTCGGAAAATCTGTTTCAATCAATAAGCCAAATTTTCTTTTTCTTTTTTAGAAATACACATAATGAATAGGCATTTTCTGTTGGTTTTTGAAATCTTACAGTGAACATGCTAAAAGGCACCAGTATTGTTCCCAAGATCTCTTTAATCGAACCCGTGTAGTAGAACATGTTTATTTTGTATTCGTGTATTTCAATAAATATAGTATTGTATATAAGATGGGGCTTGTTTTTTTAGATTGGATGTTATTAATAATATACTCAACACATGGAAAGGCTTAAGAAAACCTGTTGTTGTTGTTTTTTGATAATACTAGTTTATAAGGACTTTTACTTATATGTTTAATATTTGTTTGTATTATTATTGTACTTGCTTTAATTATATATAAACTTTTATAGGGGAACATGTGGTGATGCTTCTGTTCAAATGTTTCAGCGTCCACTCTACCGGAAGGGTCCAACCATCCACCCGAAGAGATGCCCCTTGCAGTGGAGTTGGCTACTGATGACAACCCACCAATGAGGCGATGGCTCATATCGGGACTGGGTAAGGTAAGAATAGGTCTTCAAATCTTATTCAAACATATATATTTATTGGTAATAAAAGATAATGATAATATTGATGAGTAAAATGCGTCCAGTTAGTGAGTGTTCAAGGGCTTAATATGTAATAGATGGTGATTATAGTCTTGCATTCGGAGAATGATGATGAGGAGGTAGGTGAGGATAAGGATAAAGATGAAGAAGAAAAAGAAGAAGAATGCTTCTGCTGCTGCTGCTGCTGCTGCTGCTGCTTCTGCTGCTGCTGCTGATTCTGCTGCTGTTGCTGCTGCTGATGATGAAGATGAAAAAAGTGATTATGACAGATGAAGATTATGACAGATGAAGACGATTATGACAGATGAAGAATATGACGGATGAAGACGTTGATGATAGTGATGAGGATTAAGAGGGGGGTGAGAAGAAGAAGAAGAAGAAGAAGAAGAAGAAGAAGAAGAAGAAGAAGAAGAAGAAGAAGAAGAAGAAGAAGAAGAAGAAGAAGAAGAAGAAGATTATTGCTTACTTGTGCATTCAAGATATTCATATTGCAAAAAAGGCTGATTAATCGATTCGTTAGTACTTTTCAAGTTTTGCCCATTCAAAATGAATTAATCTAATTTACTCAGGTTGGCGGGATGGGGCTTCACTAGCACTGGAGTTCGCTTCCTATGCTGCTGTGGACAAAACCTTCAACAAAGATATGTTTCATTTTGCTAGCATTTTAAGGAGTTGTTGAAGTCGGAAAATCTGTTTCAATCGATAAGCCAAATTTTCTTTTTCTTTTTTAAAAATACACATAATGAATAGGCATTTTCTGTTGGTTTTTGAAATCTTACAGTGAACATGCTAAAAGGCACCAGTATTGTTCCCAAGATCTCATTAACCGAACCCGTGTAGTAGAAAATGTTTATTTAGTTTTCGTGTATTTCAATAAATATAGTATTGCATATAAGATGGGGCTTGTTTTTTTTTAGATTGGATGTTATTAATAATATACTCAACACATGGAAAGGCTTTAGAAAACCTGTTGTTGTTGTTTTTTGATAATACTAGTTTATAAGCACTTGTTTAATATTTGTTTGTATTATTATTGTACTTGCTTTAATTATATATAAACTTTTATAGGGGAACATGTGGTGATGATTCTGTTCAAATGTTTCAGCGTCCACTCTACCGGAAGGGTCCAACCATCCACCCGAAGAGATGCCCCTTGCAGTGGAGTTGGCTACTGATGACAACCCACCAATGAGGCGATGGCTCATATCGGGACTGGGTAAGGTAAGAATAGGTCTTCAAATCTTATTCAAACATATATATTTATTGGTAATAAAAGATAATGATAATATTGATGAGTAAAATGCGTCCAGTTAGTGAGTGTTCAAGGGCTTAATATGTAGTAGATGGTGATTATAGTCTTGCATTCGGAGAATGATGATGAGGAGGTAGGTGAGGATAAGGATAAAGATGAGGAAGAAAAAGAAGAAGAATGCTTCTGCTGCTGCTGCTGCTGCTGCTGCTTCTGCTGCTGTTGCTTCTGCTGCTGCTGCTGCTGCTGATGATGATGATGATGATGAAAAAAGTGATTATGACAGATGAAGATTATGACAGATGAAGACGATTATGACAGATGAAGATTATGACGGATGAAGACGTTGATGATAGTGATGAGGATTAAGAGGGGGTGAGAAGAAGAAGACCAAGAAGAAGAAGAAGAAGAAAAAGAAGAAGAAGAAGAAGAAGAAGAAGAAGAAGAAGAAGAAGAAGAAGAAGAAGAAGAAGAAGAAGAAGAAAAGATTATTGCTTACTTGTGCATTCAAGATATTCATATTGCAAAAAAGGCTGATTAATCGATTCGTTAATACTTGTCAAGTTTTGCCCATTCAAAATGAATTAATCTAATTTACTCAGGTTGGCGGGATGGGGCTTCACTAGCACTGGAGTTCGCTTCCTATGCTGCTGTGGACAAAACCTTCAACAAAGATATGTTTCATTTTGCTAGCATTTTTAGGAGTTGTTGAAGTCGGAAAATCTGTTTCAATCAATAAGCCAAATTTTCTTTTTCTTTTTTAAAAATACACATAATGAATAGGCATTTTCTGTTGGTTTTTGAAATCTTACAGTGAACATGCTAAAAGGCACCAGCATTGTTCCCAAGATCTCATTAACCGAACCCGTGTAGTAGAAAATGTTTATTTAGTTTTCGTGTATTTCAATAAATATAGTATTGTATATAAGATGGGGCTTGTTTTTTTTTTAGATTGGATGTTATTAATAATATACTCAACACATGGAAAGGCTTTAGAAAACCTGTTGTTGTTTTTTTTTGATAATACTAGTTTATAAGCACTTGTTTAATATTTGTTTGTATTATTATTGTACTTGCTTTAATTATATATAAACTTTTGTAGGGGAACATGTGGTGATGCTTCTGTTCAAATGTTTCAGCGTCCACTCTACCGGAAGGTTCCAACCATCCACCCGAAGAGATGCCCCTTGCAGTGGAGTTGGCTACTGATGACAACCCACCAATTAGGCGATGGCTCATATCGGGACTGGGTAAGGTAAGAATAGGTCTTGAAACCTTATTCAAACATATATATTTATTGGTAATAAAAGATAATGATAATATTGATGAGTAAAATGCGTCCAGTTAGTGAGTGTTCAAGGGCTTAATATGTAATAGATGGTGATTATAGTCTTGCATTCGGAGAATGATGATGAGGAGGTAGGTGAGGATAAGGATGAAGATGAGGACGAAAAAGAAGAAGAATGCTTCTGCTGCTGCTGCTGCTTCTGCTGTTGTTGCTGCTGCTGATGATGATGATGATGAAAAAAGTGATTATGACAGATGAAGATTATGACAGATGAAGACGATTATGACAGATGAAGATTATGACGGATGAAGACGTTGATGATAGTGATGAGGATTAAGAGGGGGTGAGAAGAAGAAGAAGACGAAGAAGAAGAAGAAGAAGAAGAAGAAGAAGAAGAAGAAGAAGAAGAAGAAGAAGAAGAAGAAGAAGAAGAAGAAGGAAGAAGAAGAAGAAGAAAAGATTATTGCTTACTTGTGCATTCAAGATTTTCATATTGCAAAAAAGGCTGATTAATCGATTCGTTAATACTTTTCAAGTTTTGCCCATTCAAAATGAATTAATCTAATTTACTCAGGTTGGCGGGATGGGGCTTCACTAGCACTGGAGTTCGCTTCCTATGCTGCTGTGGACAAAACCTTCAACAAAGATATGTTTCATTTTGCTAGCTTTTTCAGAAGTTGTTGAAAGTCGGAAAATCTGTTTCAATCAATAAGCCAAATTTTCTTTTTCTTTTTTAGAAATACACATAATGAATAGGCATTTTCTGTTGGTTTTTGAAATCTTACAGTGAACATGCTAAAAGGCACCAGTATTGTTCCCAAGATCTCTTTAATCGAACCCGTGTAGTAGAACATGTTTATTTTGTATTCGTGTATTTCAATAAATATAGTATTGTATATAAGATGGGGCTTGTTTTTTTAGATTGGATGTTATTAATAATATACTCAACACATGGAAAGGCTTTAGAAAACCTGTTGTTGTTGTTTTTTGATAATACTAGTTTATAAGGACTTTTACTTATATGTTTAATATTTGTTTGTATTATTATTGTACTTGCTTTAATTATATATAAACTTTTATAGGGGAACATGTGGTGATGCTTCTGTTCAAATGTTTCAGCGTCCACTCTACCGGAAGGGTCCAACCATCCACCCGAAGAGATGCCCCTTGCAGTGGAGTTGGCTACTGATGACAACCCACCAATGAGGCGATGGCTCATATCGGGACTGGGTAAGGTAAGAATAGGTCTTCAAATCTTATTCAAACATATATATTTATTGGTAATAAAAGATAATGATAATATTGATGAGTAAAATGCGTCCAGTTAGTGAGTGTTCAAGGGCTTAATATGTAATAGATGGTGATTATAGTCTTGCATTCGGAGAATGATGATGAGGAGGTAGGTGAGGATAAGGATAAAGATGAGGAAGAAAAAGAAGAAGAATGCTTCTGCTGCTGCTGCTGCTGCTGCTGCTGCTTCTGCTGCTGCTGCTGATTCTGCTGCTGTTGCTGCTGCTGATGATGAAGATGAAAAAAGTGATTATGACAGATGAAGATTATGACAGATGAAGACGATTATGACAGATGAAGAATATGACGGATGAAGACGTTGATGATAGTGATGAGGATTAAGAGGGGGGTGAGAAGAAGAAGAAGAAGAAGAAGAAGAAGAAGAAGAAGAAGAAGAAGAAGAAGAAGAAGAAGAAGAAGAAGAAGAAGAAGAAGATTATTGCTTACTTGTGCATTCAAGATATTCATATTGCAAAAAAGGCTGATTAATCGATTCGTTAGTACTTTTCAAGTTTTGCCCATTCAAAATGAATTAATCTAATTTACTCAGGTTGGCGGGATGGGGCTTCACTAGCACTGGAGTTCGCTTCCTATGCTGCTGTGGACAAAACCTTCAACAAAGATATGTTTCATTTTGCTAGCTTTTTTAGAAGTTGCTGAAAGTCGGAAAATCTGTTTCAATCAATAAGCCAAATTTTCTTTTTCTTTTTTAAAAATACACATAATGAATAGGCATTTTCTGTTGGTTTTTGAAATCTTACAGTGAACATGCTAAAAGGCACCAGCATTGTTCCCAAGATCTCTTTAACCGAACCCGTGTAGTAGAAAATGTTTATTTAGTTTTCGTGTATTTCAATAAATATAGTATTGTATATAAGATGGGGCTTGGTTTTTTTTAGATTGGATGTTATTAATAATATACTCAACACATGGAAAGGCTTTAGAAAACCTGTTGTTGTTTTTTTTTGATAATACTAGTTTATAAGCACTTGTTTAATATTTGTTTGTATTATTATTGTACTTGCTTTAATTATATATAAACTTTTGTAGGGGAACATGTGGTGATGCTTCTGTTCAAATGTTTCAGCGTCCACTCTACCGGAAGGTTCCAACCATCCACCCGAAGAGATGCCCCTTGCAGTGGAGTTGGCTACTGATGACAACCCACCAATGAGGCGATGGCTCATATCGGGACTGGGTAAGGTAATAATAGGTCTTGAAACCTTATTCAAACATATATATTTATTGGTAATAAAAGATAATGATAATATTGATGAGTAAAATGCGTCCAGTTAGTGAGAGTTTAAGGGCTTAATATGTAATAGATGGTGATTATAGTCTTGCATTCGGAGAATGATGATGAGGAGGTAGGTGAGGATAAGGATGAAGATGAGGACGAAAAAGAAGAATGCTGCTGCTGCTGCTTCTGCTGCTTCTGCTGCTGTTGCTGCTGCTGCTGCTGATGATGATGATGATGATGATGGAAAAAGTGATTATGACAGATGAAGATTATGACAGATGAAGACGATTATGACAGATGAAGATTATGACGGATGAAGACGTTGATGATAGTGATGAGGATTAAGAGGGGGGTGAGAAGAAGAAGAAGAAGAAGAAGAAGAAGAAGAAGAAGAAGAAGAAGAAGAAGAAGAAGAAGAAGAAGAAGAAAAGATTATTGCTTACTTGTGCATTCAAGATATTCATATTGCAAAAAAGGCTGATTAATCGATTCGTTAATACTTTTCAAGTTTTGCCCATTCAAAATGAATTAATCTAATTTACTCAGGTTGGCGGGATGGGGCTTCACTAGCACTGGAGTTCGCTTCCTATGCTGCTGTGGACAAAACCTTCAACAAAGATATGTTTCATTTTGCTAGCTTTTTTAGAAGTTGTTGAAAGTCGGAAAATCTGTTTCAATCAATAAGCCAAATTTTCTTTTTCTTTTTTAAAAATACACATAATGAATAGGCATTTTCTGTTGGTTTTTGAAATCTTACAGTGAACATGCTAAAAGGCACCAGCATTGTTCCCAAGATCTCTTTAACCGAACCCGTGTAGTAGAAAATGTTTATTTAGTTTTCGTGTATTTCAATAAATATAGTATTGTATATAAGATGGGGCTTGGTATTTTTTCGATTGGATGTTATTAATAATATACTCA
>NC_069125.1:19912465-19914965 GCF_026914265.1 Mya arenaria | reverse complement strand
TTAACCGAACCCGTGTAGTAGAAAATGTTTATTTAGTTTTCGTGTATTTCAATAAATATAGTATTGTATATAAGATGGGGCTTGTTTTTTTAGATTGGATGTTATTAATAATATACTCAACACATGGAAAGGCTTTAGAAAACCTGTTGTTGTTGTTTTTTGATAATACTAGTTTATAAGCACTTTTACTTATATGTTTAATATTTGTTTGTATTATTATTGTACTTGCTTTAATTATATATAAACTTTTATAGGGGAACATGTGGTGATGCTTCTGTTCAAATGTTTCAGCTTCCACTCTACCGGAAGGGTCCAACCATCCACCCGAAGAGATGCCCCTTGCAGTGGAGTTGGCTACTGATGACAACCCACCAATGAGGCGATGGCTCATATCGGGACTGGGTAAGGTAAGAATAGGTCTTCAAATCTTATTCAAACATATATATTTATTGGTAATAAAAGATAATGATAATATTGATGAGTAAAATGCGTCCAGTTAGTGAGTGTTCAAGGGCTTAATATGTAATAGATGGTGATTATAGTCTTGCATTCGGAGAATGATGATGAGGTAGGTGAGGATAAGGATAAAGATGAGGACGAAAAAGAAGAAGAATGCTTCTGCTGCTGCTGCTGCTTCTGCTGCTGTTGTTGCTGCTGCTGCTGCTGCTGCTGATGATGATGATGATGATGATGATGATGATGATGATGATGATGATGAAAAAAGTGATTATGACAGATGAAGATTATGACAGATGAAGACGATTATGACAGATGAAGATTATGACGGATGAAGACGTTGATGATAGTGATGAGGATTAAGAGGGGGTGAGAAGAAGAAGAAGAAGAAGAAGAAGAAGAAGAAGAAGAAGAAGAAGAAGATTATTGCTTACTTGTGCATTCAAGATATTCATATTGCAAAAAAGGCTGATTAATCGATTCGTTAGTACTTTTCAAGTTTTGCCCATTCAAAATGAATTAATCTAATTTACTCAGGTTGGCGGGATGGGGCTTCACTAGCACTGGAGTTCGCTTCCTATGCTGCTGTGGACAAAACCTTCAACAAAGATATGTTTCATTTTGCTAGCTTTTTCAGAAGTTGTTGAAAGTCGGAAAATCTGTTTCAATCAATAAGCCAAATTTTCTTTTTCTTTTTTAGAAATACACATAATGAATAGGCATTTTCTGTTGGTTTTTGAAATCTTACAGTGAACATGCTAAAAGGCACCAGCATTGTTCCCAAGATCTCTTTAACCGAACCCGTGTAGTAGAAAATGTTTATTTAGTTTTCGTGTATTTCAATAAATATAGTATTGTATATAAGATGGGGCTTGGTATTTTTTAGATTGGATGTTATTAATAATATACTCAACACATGGAAAGGCTTTAGAAAACCTGTTGTTGTTGTTTTTTGATAATACTAGTTTATAAGCTCTTTTACTTATATGTTTAATATTTGTTTGTATTATTATTGTACTTGCTTTAATTATATATAAACTTTTATAGGGGAACATGTGGTGATGCTTCTGTTCAAATGTTTCAGCGTCCACTCTACCGGAAGGGTCCAACCATCCACCCGAAGAGATGCCCCTTGCAGTGGAGTTGGCTACTGATGACAACCCACCAATGAGGCGATGGCTCATATCGGGACTGGGTAAGGTAAGAATAGGTCTTCAAATCTTATTCAAACATATATATTTATTGGTAATAAAAGATAATGATAATATTGATGAGTAAAATGCGTCCAGTTAGTGAGTGTTCAAGGGCTTAATATGTAATAGATGGTTATTATAGTCTTGCATTCGGAGAATGATGATGAGGAGCTAGGTGAGGATAAGGATGAAGATGAGGAAGAAAAAGAAGAAGAATTCTTCTTCTGCTGCTGCTGCTGCTGCTGCTGCTGCTGTTGCTGCTGCTGATGATGAAGATGAAAAAAGTGATTATGACAGATAAAGATTATGACAGATGAAGACGATTATGACAGATGAAGAATATGACGGATGAAGACGTTGATGATAGTGATGAGGATTAAGAGGGGGGGTGAGAAGAAGAAGAAGAAGAAGAAGAAGAAGAAGAAGAAGAAGAAGAAGAAGAAGAAGAAGAAGAAGAAGAAGAAGAAAAGATTATTGCTTACTTGTGCATTCAAGATATTCATATTGCAAAAAAGGCTGATTAATCGATTCGTTAATACTTTTCAAGTTTTGCCCATTCAAAATGAATTAATCTAATTTACTCAGGTTGGCGGGATGGGGCTTCACTAGCACTGGAGTTCGCTTCCTATGCTGCTGTGGACAAAACCTTCAACAAAGATATGTTTCATTTTGCTAGCTTTTTTAGGAGTTGTTGAAGTCGGAAAATCTGTTTCAATCAATAAGCCAAATTTTCTTTTTCTTTTTCAAAAATACACATAATGAATAGGCATTTTCTGTTGGTTTTTGAAATCTTACAGTGAACATGCTAAAAGGCACCAGCATTGTTCCCAAGATCTCTTTAACCGAACCCG
>NC_069125.1:16934965-16962465 GCF_026914265.1 Mya arenaria | reverse complement strand
AATGTTGATTGAAAATTATGTCCATAAATTTTAGACAAAAAATGATAAGCTAATGAAGAAGATTATTTCAATGGTGGCTGTTTTTTCTATTTAAAATAACAAAATTATCCGACATTTCTCCACAATTTAAAATGCATCATAGAATATTTTTATTTTGGACAAATTCTAATACAAAGGAGTGAGCAAAAAATACATATCTTTGTTATGAATGTTGTCCACAGCCTATTTTGCGAACAAGACTGCCAATGTAGCCCCATCACAACTATCACCACCGTCATGACAACCACCACCACAACCACCATCATGCCAATGTCTCCCGGTGTCCACCAATCTAAATGAAACAGCATAGGAACTATGGACAAGACATTTAAAGAGCTTCAAAGGTAAGCTAAGGGATATTCATTATCAATATCATCATCACCATCATCTTCATCTTCATCACCAACATCATAGTTGACCACAACAAAAAACATTATGACAACCACTACAATCATCATTGTCATCACCATCCCAACTATTATCACCTCCACCATCACCACCACCACCACCACAACCACCGTGATGATCACCACTAAAACCAACACCATCACCACTATCATCACCACCACCATCACCACCACCACCACCATCACCACCACCACGACAACCTCCATCACCACCTTCACCATCATCATCACCACCACCATCACCATAACCAACACCATCATCACCACCACCACCACCACCACCACCACCACCACCACCACCACCACCACCACCACCACCACCACCACTACCATCACCATCACCATCACCACAACCAAAACCACCACCACCACTAATACCATCACCACCATCACCATCACCACAACCAAAACCACCACCAATACCATCACCACCATCACCTTAACCACCACCATAACCACCAGTACCATCACCACCACCATCACCACTACCACCACAACCACCACCACCAACACAATAATCATCACCACAACCATCATCACCACCACCAACACCACAACCACCATCACCACCACCATCAACATAACCACCAACATGACCACCACCACTACCACCATCATCATCACCGAAACCACCATCACCACAACCATCACCACCTCCATCACCACCTCCATCACCACCTCCATCACCACCTCCACCATCACCACCACCTCCACCATCAACATTACCACCACCACCACCACCACCAACATCATCATCACCACAACCATCATCATCACCACCACCATCACCACAATCAAAACTACCACCACCACCACCATCACCATCACCACCATCACCCATCACCATATCTAAAACCACCACCATCACCACCCTCACCATAACCACCATCACCACTACCATCACCACCATCATCACCATAACCACCACCACAACCATCACCACCACCACCATCACAGTAACCACCACCATGACCACTACTTCCACCAACACCATCATCATCACCACAACCACCATCATCATCATCATCATCATCATCAATATCATCAATATCATCAACATCATCATCATCATCATCATCATCATCATCATCATCATCATCATCATCATCATCATCATCATCATCAACAATATCATCATCATCATCATCATCATCATCATCATCATCATCATCATCATCATCATCTTCATCATCATCATCATCATCATCATCATCATCATCATCATCATCAACAACAATATTATCAACATTATCATCATATCATCCCCATCATCATCATCATCATCATCATCATCATCATCATCATCATCATCTTCATCATCATCATCCCCATCATCATCATCCCCATCATCATCATCATCATCATCATCATCATCATCATCATCATCATCATCATCATCATCATCATCATCATCATCATCATCATCATCAATATCATCATCATCATCATCATCATCATCATCATCATCATCATCATCATCATATGCAAGACCATCATCACCATCCATTGCATACTTAACCCTTGTACACGGACTATGCATTTTTGTCATCAATTCTAGCATTATCTATATATTTACCTAAAGATGCTAAGTTTCATACACTGATCGCCCGCTTCAATCCAGCTGTCAAGCTAAGTACCGTCATCAGTGAGTTGTTGCCCATAACCAACTCAAATGCATGTGTCATCACTTCATTTGGACGTTGGACACCTCCCGTACAGTGGGCACTGAAACATTGAACTGGTCATGCAGTCTTTCATTTCAATAAAGAGTTTATATATGTAAAATTAAAACAAGTAGCTGAATAAAAGAACACATACTAAACATATTAATTTACATGTTAATTAACTAATATTATTCAATAGTAATAAAAAATAAACGGCTAAATAACTATAACAAGAACCACCATTGCACACTTAAATTTATATAGACATAACTTTTATGACACCGTTCACCTAATGGCAACAATACATTTATTGTTATGCGATGAATTGCGATTTGAACAGATCCGAAGATGTTGTGTTCATCGCTATATTTTGTTTTCACTTGTTCATTAAAGATATTTATACGCATTGTTTACTATTTAAATGTTTGACAAGAGAGGGAGGCTGACGTCATAAGAGTGCGAGATTGTGATTGAAAGAAAAATCGGCAAATGAGGTTTGATGGTTTTGCTGTGGGCCACAGATCGTGTGAAATATTGTAACTAAATAATCAGTCCAGGGTGTGGAGAAGGCGAACCATCCTGCCAATCACCACCATGACTGAGTGAGAGATGCCGCACCCATTCCATGAAACAACATTGTTGCATGGTGAGAGAATCATCAATGTTACTAAAATACACTTACTTTACAGGTGCACCTGTATGTTATTAAGCTTTGCGTCTCTTGATTCATGAATATGTTCTGTTCTAGATATATTTTTAAACTCTAACATGTAGGTGCACCTCTTTCATAAATACAACTGCACCTCTATATTTAAAATTGAGGTGCACATCTTTAATATACAACTACACCTCTATATTAAGACTGTCATGCCTTTTCTGAGACCTGCACCTTAAAAATTTAGGTGCAACTCCATTTTTTTTAATTTACATGGCCATTTAGTAACTTTTCACCAAAAAGGTTCAAAGTCAAGCTTTACTGGCTTGCTCACACTCAATCTCATGGTCAAGTTTGTTATAAATAGCCATTGTGTCAAAATTCCTGCTTGTTATTTAGTAAAAAAGTCTAAATGAGATGCCTCAAGAAGTTTGTGTTGTTGACAGTAAATACTGTAAACACCGTCTGCGATTCACTCAAATATGTGTGCGATAAGACCCCAGCTTCTCGATAAATCTGAAGCGTAACAGACTTAAAAAGCTTGAACCTGTTATAAAATATTTCCATAAATTGGGGCAAAAAAACATGACATACAAGATTATAAGTATCTTCCATGGCCGAGAGTGTTGAGCTAAAAATGTACTGCATTAGCAGTATCTGTAGTTGATAACATACTTAAAGCCCGTCTAAGGCAGTGCCTTATTTCATATTATCATACTGTGTCAAAACTTGCCCCCTTAACGATTTTTGTATCAAGCTTTGGGGCAGCTGTTTCAGCTGTACTAATTCTACTGAATTATGAGCGAATATTCAACAACTTCACGTTAAAAAGTTAGCAACGAAGTAGTTTATCACATTAAAAAACTCAAAACAAGTTCTGAACAATTGACCCATTGTTCAATCATTTCTTTCATATAAAACGCTAACCTTAATTATCCACAATTGCGCCACCAATGATGTGTTTCTTATTGCGTCTCTTTAGCCAAAACTCTATTGTAAAGGATTCACTTCCGGTTAGATGAAGCGACACTTCCGGTACCGTTGGCGCTGAAACATTGAACCTATATGTATGTTCAAAAAATGCCGTCTTAAAGAGTTAACACGAATACCACTTAACTAAGATCATTAATAAAAGACATTTTAAGATGCAACACCGAAGTAAAATGTATGAGCCACATTGCGCCATTTTGGGCCTTCTGTCATCTCGTTTACGGTTATTATCTGATTGATTATTTGAATTAAATGACATTTCAGAAAGCAATTACTCAAAATCTCATGATGATATTACTTGTGTTTCGAAAGATACGTGTTGACAAGTAAGACTAATGTTTTCCACATTTAGAAAACTACATTTGACGTCACGCACATGACAGACTTACGAAAGTACTTAATTGAAATCACGTGAAACATTGACGCATTAATATTTCAATATGCGTATCATCTTCGTTGTTTTCTTAATAAGGAATCTGTCTGGGACATAAATAAAGAAACAGTTCGTGAGTCATTTTTTGTACCGATAATCCGTAGGGCTGTTGAAGACAACTTCTATTTTTGAGACAATTAATTCAGTCAAAATAAGAAGGGACGAAATCCGTGTTTTCTGTGGAAACAAGAGTAAATAAATGGTCATAAGTCGTCAGTGATGCGCAAATGTCAATCCTTCAAAGGAAGGAAGTTTAGAAGAAATTAATATACATGTTTATTGATGATTATTTCATTTGTAATAGTTTTGAACGATGGCCTATGTTTGCGCGATGCGGCTCGTATGTTTATACAAAGTGTATTCTTTCTTATGTTTTCCACGGCCTTTTCTACCTTTAATTAAACTGTTAACCAATTTCACGATTTGCAGTATGATATGTAATACTATATACGAAAATGAAACAAATATATACGTATTCGGGCTCGGTTAAACTATATAGGGAAAGAAACTGACGCCTGTATAAGAATGTTTACTGTAAGATGAATAAGCAGAAAATTTTGTAGAGGGTCATGCAATGAAGCTTTCTGTTAAGTTTCAGTGAATTTGGCATAGCAGTTTCAGAGGAGATGTTTTTTAAAGTAAAAAAGGAAGTTGGCCTGATTGTTGTTATTGTTATTAATCAATCGCGACCCCTTGTTGTATTTCTGTAGAAGGTTACCCAAGAAAGCTTCCTGTAAAGTTTCAGTGATTTTGGCTTAATAGTTTTAGAGAAGAAGTCTTTTAAAGCAAAACAGGAAGTTGCCCTTTTGTTGTTGATGTTGTATATGTTGATCAATCGTGACCACTTGTTATATGTTTTGGAGAGGGTCACCAAAGGAAGCTTCCTGAAAAGTTTCAATGAATTGGGTGGTAGTTTCGGAGATGTAAAAAAATTCTTGTTGCTGTTGTTGGTGTTGTTGATTAATCGTGACCACTTGTTGTATTTTTGTATAAGGTATCCCAAGGATGCTTCACGTAAAGTTTCATTGAATTTGGACGGGTTGTTTCAGAGAAGATGTTTTTAAAGCAAAACAGGAAGTCGGTCATGTTGTTGTTGTTGTCGTGAGCTCGTGCTGTATTTTTATAGAGGAATACCCAAGAAAGCTTCCTGTAAAGCTTCGTTGAATTTTAAGTGGTAGTTTCAGAAGAGATTGTTTTTTAAAGCAAAACAGAAAGTCGGCCATTTTTGGTTGTTGTTGTTAATCAATTGTGACCCCTTGTTGTATTGTGATAGAGGGACACCCAAGGAAGCTTCCTGTGAATTTTCATTGTATTTGGCCAGGAAGTTTCAGAGGAGATATTTTTAAGCAATTGTTGACGGACGGACGGACGGAAGGACTGACGGACGGACGACGGACAAATACCGATCACAATAGCTTACCTTGAGCACTTCGTGCTCTGGTGAGCTAAACATAGAGAAGAAATAAAAAATAAGACTTCTTCTTATCCCCCGCTGGCCTGTTTACTATTTTAATACATCATTCCCTTTTTGTGTGCAATAATTTCATTTAAATTAGTTGAATCCGTTTAGTTGCAGCGTGTAATGTGGACCATTGGCAGAATGTAATGTGGACCATTGGCAGAATATAATGTGGACCATTGGCAGAAACATGTATAGTCTCGGTACCGCATCAACTGTAACGTTCTCGATACCAAATTTAGATAGTTCTCAAGATACCGCTACCAAGGTCTTGTATACCCAACCTCCTTCAGGGGAACTGACTTCGAAGCAAGTGATTAAGATTGCGTTTAAACATATCTGTTCTACTTCTTTGGAGACCAAATGTCCCTTCTCCAAATCACTTAAAGGGGCTGTTCTCCGTATGATAAAATTGCGGAAAAAAAAGAAAATTGTCTAAAACTGTCATAAACTTGGAACTAATGTGTACAATGCATTGAAACTTACTTACTGAAGTACCACAAAGTTTACAATTTATTTTAAGTTTAGCAGCTAATTAGGAGAACCGATATTTAGGCTGGAGGATAACTTGGTTTTGTTTACAAACAGAGTATTGTCATCTTTTATTACTCATCTGAAATGATTCTGGTCATGTATTTTTTGATAGAAATTGAGATCATCCTTTAGAAATAAAGCGTTTTCGCAAATAGAAACATTCTAAAGACATTTAACGCCAATCATAGTGAGATTTTATGATATTTCCGATTGACAACACTGACTTATATCATTCTTTTTCCCTTGTCAAGAGCATCCGAATGTTGTTTTTGAAATTAATGCAAAAAATAAGCAATTTTTACTACAGATACTTTAATTTTTCATTAACTATACGAAACAGCCCTTTTCTAAACAAACAAGAGCTGTCACAGTATGTGACGAATGCCCCCGAATGTGACATTGACCTACGAACAAGGTCAGTACATGAAAAGTTGATCTTGCCTTTACGTGTCAAATACATATGGCAAGGTATTTTAAATTGCCTCTGAACATAAAAAATACCACCCATACTTGACAACCAACACTGTTATGTCCTTATATTCAGAATTCCCTTGTGAATAAACACTTAGTGTATCTTTCACCTTAGAGGTAGGGACATGGGTCTTGCACACGACACGTCGTCTTCATATGTGGAACACATGTAGCAAGTTATTTTAAAATCTGTCCATACAAGAGAAAGTTACATGACAACCTATACCCTATGTCCTTGTATACAGCACTCCATTGTGAATAAACACTAAGTGTGACCTTGACCTTTGAGGTAGGGACACGGGTCTTGCACGCGACACGTCGTCTTGGTATGTGGAACACATGTGGCAAGTTATTTTAAAATCTGTCCATACAAGAGAAAGTTACAGCCCGGACCCGACAACCTATGCTCTATGTCCTTATATGCAGCACTCCATTGTGAATAAACACTATGTGTGACCTTGACCTTTGAGGCAGGGACACGGGTCTTGCACGCGACACATCGTCTTGGTATGTGGAAAAAATGTGGCAAGTTATTTTAAAGTCTGTCCATACAAAAGAAAGTTACAGCCCGGACACAACAACCTATACTCTAAGTCCTTATATGCAGCACTCCATTGTGAATAAAAACTGAGTGTGACCTTGACCTTTAAGGTAGGGACATGGGCCTTGCACGCGACACGTCGTCTTGGTATGTGGAACACATGTGGCAAGTTATTTTAAAATCTGTCCATACAAGGGAAAGTTACAGCCCGGACACGACAACCTATACTCTATGTCCTTATATGCAGCACTCCATTGTAAATAAACACTAAGTGTGACCTTGACCTTTGAGGTAGGGACACGGGTCTTGCATGCCACACGTCATCTTGGTATGTGAAACACATGGGGCAAGTTATTTTAAAATCTGTCCATACAAGGGAAAGTTACAGCCTGGACACGACAACCTATACTCTATGTCCTTATATGCAGCACTCCATTGTGAATAAACACTAAGTGTGACCTTGACCTTTGAAGTAGGGACACGGGTCTTGCACACGACACGTCGTCTTGGTAAGTGGAACACATGTGGCAAGTTATTTTAAAATCTGTCCATACAAGGGAAAGTTACAGCCCAGACACGACAACCTATACTCTAAGTCCTTATATGCAGCACTCCATTGTGAATAAACACTAAGTGTGACCTTGACCTTTGAGGTAGGGACACGGGTCTTGCATGCGACACGTCGTCTTGATATGTGGTACACATGTGGCAAGTTATTTTAAAATCTGTCCATACAAGAGAAAGTTACAGCCCGGACACGACAACCTATACTCTATGTCCTTATATGCAGCACTCCATTGTGAATAAACACTAAGTGTGACCTTGACCTTTGAGGCAGGGACACGAGTCTTGCACGCCACACGTCATCTTGGTATGCGGAACATATGTGGCAAGTTATTTTAAAATCTGTCCATACAAGGGAAAGTTACAGGGCCGGACGGACGGACGGACGGACGGACGGTGCGATTTTAATATGCCCACCTTCGGGGGCATAAAAAAGAATTATTCATGTATAAAAGATCAGGCCCCAATATCACGAATATACTTAAGTCAAATCTCAGTCTCAACTCATTTTTCCAAATTACAGTATGACATTATTAAAAATTACTAAAGTTTGACTACTTTTAAAAGTACATATGCACATGCATTGTGTTGATTAACATTATTATTCTGAAAAAAATAGTTCTACAGCACAAAATGTACTTGAGTAAAACTCAAAAATAATAAATTTGACTCAAGTACAATTTTTTCTCTCAAATACTTGTTTAAATAAAATATTGACCAAATTATTTTATCAACATAATAAATGAGAGAATGCAAATTTAAAAAGGGTAAAACATTTACAATTTTGAATCATATGATGATGTAATTTGATAAAAAAGTTGAGAATGAGATAGATTAACTTGAGTATTTTCGTGAGATTGGGGCCTGAATCGTACAAAATACGATATCTTTACTTTTCGCCCATTATTACGTCGACCGACGTCAAAGAAGACCGGCAAGCCACCTTAATGACACTATTCATCGAATTGCGGTAGCGTAACAACGCATCTAAACACCGGCCGGTGTTGTTGTTGTTGTTGTTATTTCCCAGTTACTGACCCTCCCACCTCTTTACGAGGATATCAGGTGTGGACATACCAGCTTTACATGGTGGAGGAAGACCTCAGGTGCCTCTCCGGGCAATATTCAGGCTCGAGTTGGTCCTTTGGTAGAACCACGGACGTTCCGCAAGCTAGCTGGTTAGCTTCCTCACATGAAAGGTCTTGACCGTGAGCCTCGTTGGCGCAATGAAACTTAATGCTTAATGAAACGGATAATTCTCACCAAAGGGATATTGTTTCGCCAATAGAAACAGATGACCAAATGAAATCGGGATACATAGAGAAATCCTTTGCAACTTTCAAGGTACACGGTAGAACATACTTCACATACATTACATCATTATGCAATCATACCAGTTGGACAGTCTACATATGAATTATATCATACAAAATATTGCAACTTACCATACATTGCTGCAACTAATTCACTATATATCCACGGTTGGAATGTCATTCACAAATGTATAATACTTTTCATTCATAGAAAGTTGGTTGTAGTACCAAATAGCACGTGGGTGTCAAGTCATTGAGTACATACAAAAACACGAGTTAGCTCAAGATATACACGACTGGATAAATTTCACTCCATCTAACTTCTATTATACAAACACTCGGACTTTTGTGAACTACTTGTTAAACTTTATAACAAAATGTTTTATATGAGCCTAGTTCACCTACTACTGACTAACAATCATTTACTTTTGTTCGCATTTTATTTTAATGCTTCTCGCTAAATTTTACCTGTTTGCTCGAAAACTGTTTGTATGCTTTAGGCAGTATTTATTGCCTGAATGCATTAAAAGTTGTTGTTGTTGTTGTTGTATATGATTCATCGTTGATAAAAACGGAACCTCACAATTAAATTAAAGTCGATTTTGACTTTTGCATCGCAGCCGACCCTTAAGTCGTATTCACTTAAAATCACAGATGGCAGGTTGAAATATTTGAATAGACAAATGTGTTGAAAGTTTCATTAAGCTGGCCTTATTCAATCAGTGTTTGATAGTGTTTATTTTTCAAAGAAGGGTGAACTTGACGCTTATGTATTCAAAATGAATTTCGATCTCGTGTTGGTTGAAAGTGATCTGATGTTTCATCAAAATTAGAAGGTTTTTTATTGCACGATACATATGGTACATATATGTCGGTACCATTCATGTGTCTACCTTTCACATTTCTTTTAAAATTCTTATTTGTTCATAAGGGGTTATAACTCTGTTTATTTGATAAAGGTCCACTAAACAACAGTTAAAGATGCACTCTTACTCCCAAATAAGATTTACCACAATTAATACAATTGTTTTAATAGACCAAAAAGAATGAATAAATTTGCGTGGCAAAATTTAGTGCTTACTCATTTGTATATATGCAATTATTGAATATAATGGCTGTATTTCTAGAAAAGCTCAACCTGTTCGGAAATGCGTTCGCCTTTCGAAAGTAGAAAATGCGCCCAGTTTCAGGACGGAAATGTGCCCACTGGCGTGGCAGAAAAGTGAAAATCCGTTGAGGTTCGGACGAAAAGAGGACAATGCGTAAATGCACTAATTAGCGAGGCAAAAATGCACCACTAGATAGTTTGCAATTTTGTCCGCCACTTGATGGGTTTCTGCAGTGAAGCAATTTCGAGATTTCGCCGTGAAAATCAAAACATGACCTTCCAGAAATCAGCTACCATAGATTGGTGTGTTCAAGAATTTTATCACGTAGTTTATTGCGTAATTATGAACCTCACCATGAAGCCTAATTTCATTCCTTTTTATATTTCGAGAATACGCCGTGCAAAAGCAAAACACGACCTTCCAGAAATCAGCTACCATAGATTGGTGTGTTCAAGAATGTTATCACGTAGTTTATTGCGTAATTATGCAGCTCACCATGAAGAGTAATTTCTTTGCTGTTTATTGTCGGTACTAATGGAGCGTAGTGTTGACAGTGTTTCATTACAACTCGTTCGATCCAACAATTGCCTGCAGACCTTTTTTCTGTTCCATAGTGTTCGCACCATTATAGATATATTTGCGGTAGTTTCTTGCACGAGAACCATTCGAAAATGCGTTGTTTAATTAACGTTGTCCCAGACAAAATGGCGACGGTTTTAAGCGCGAGATTGACGTTCAGACACTGCGTTTAGTGCTAATTTAAAACAACAACATTCTTTGGCTTATCGATTGACGACCTGTAATCAAATAATTTTATTTACATTGCTTAAACCTCATCTGAATCATTCGCGATTACCATAACTATAAACGCGTTTTAATTATACGTCGACTGGTAGCCATAGTCGAGAAGTCAAAAACTTTTATATGGGACATTCAACATGGCTGCCAAAATGGCTGCCAAAACGACTCGTCGATTGGGTAAATCAGGCGCTTAATTTGTATTTATGAACATGCCCAAATTGCGCAATTATCTTACCAATACAATTTAATTATATAGTGAAAATATGCTGTTAGTTAAACTAACCAACGAGGTCAAGTATTATCAGCATTAATTCCATCCAAAAACCCTTCCGTCAATTGGAAGAAGCTTGTTTATCAGCTTTTATGGAGATGATGACCAAGGCTATTAGGAGAGATCCGGTACAGAGATAGCAATAATAAGATAGCAGGAAGATGTAATTGATTGTCTATTGGCCAGAGACAACCATTAAACCACATGCTGTCGTGCACTTTAACTTGGGGGCAACATCAAGGTTTTAAGCTAATGAATGGAGATCAAAGACCTGGTCACACGTTAATACGACAGGCATAAGCGCAACCACGTTGTAATAAAGGTAAACTATGATTTCAATACAGTTGCATAAATGTTTATGTTTGTGCTAATTGTGGCGTTTTATTTATAACGTAAGGCAAAACTCAACGATGTGATAACAGTGCGTTATTATCTTTTTCTCAAATTTTGAACTGTATTTTTTTTTGTGATATCATTTCTGAAAAAATGGCTAGTAAGCACAAGAGACATCAGTGCTCTAGTCGAGATTTGGAAAGGGAAGGGTGCTAGGTCAGAAATGGCATTTTTAATGCGCATTGAATGAGAAAGGGCCAATGTACAATTGTGTTCGTGTCGTAACTACTTTTAATACTAGCGGCCTAGGGGCGTGAAGTTAGCGGCCTAGCGGCCTAGTGGCGTGAAGTTAGCGGCCTGGCGGCCTAGCGGCCTGGCGGCCTAATTATTTTTTTCTATTTCCAAGCAACTATTCATGCGTTTTTTTTAAAACAATGTTAAATCAAAGTTTTTTATTCATATAGTTACATAGCGGCTTTAAATTGTTATCTATTCAGAATATTTTTCTTTACCTTTTATTCTAAAACAATTTTAAATTAAGAGTGATAGTGTGTGCTTAAAAACAGTTAATATATCATTGTTTTAGAAGAAAATGCTTCTATATATGCTTTGAAATAGGATAGCATTTTAGGCCGCTAGGCCGCCAGGCCGCTAACTTCACGCCGCTAGGCCGCTGAAGTGCTCGATCGACTTTTTTTGAAAAAAAAAAAAAAAAACCTTCGGAGTGATAATTTGGGCATAAAAACAGTAAATATATCAGTGTTTTAGAAGATCAGGCATGTTTAATGCTTTGAAATAGCTGACTGCTTAATCAACGCTTTTGAAAAAAAATATATGTTGATTATCGCTAATAGCTTCAAAGTGTTCATTTATGCATTCAAACAGTTAATATGTCATTGTTTTAGAAGAAAATGCATTATACATGCTTTCAAATAGGATACCATTTTAGGCCGCTAGGCCGCCAGGCCGCTAACTTCACGCCGCTAGGCCGCTAGGCCGCTGAAGAGCTCGATCGACTTTTTCGAAAAAAGCTGAAAAACGCTTCAGAGTGATAATTTGTGGTAAAGAAAAATATTCTGAATAGATTACAATTTAAGGCCGCTATGTAACTATATATATATATGTAACGCAGTAACAATTGCTTGGAAATAGGAAAAATAATTAGGCCGCCAGGCCGCTAGGCCGCCAGCTTCACGCCGCTAGACCGCTAGGCCGCTAAGCCGCCAGGCCGCCAGGCCGCTAACTTCACGCCGCTAAGACGCTAGGCCGCTAACTTCACGCCGCTAGGCCGCTAACTTCACGCCGCTATGCCGCTATGCCGCTAGGTCGCCAACTTCACGTACATTGTATAATGTATAACAGTTCATGTGGCTAATGGTTGATATTTGATTCCCTGCTTGCACCCCACGGGTCGACCCTCCGCCTCAACACTTAACAAATTAAACGTTCACAGGAGAGACATTAAAGGCAGACCCCATGTCAATGCAATACACTGGATATCATGGTATATCCAAGGGTCACATACAGGATGATCCTGTCAATGCACTGGCTATTATCTGGATTGTGATTATCAAAACAAAAGTGCATTGTATTAAAGTACATCGTACCTTTGTGGAGAAGAGTACGAACGACTTCAATGGAGTACAGCTTTTACTGGCATCTAGGAACATTTAAATGCATTGCAAATTGGGATTTATGTAAAAGAGAAGACAATAATATGCGATGGCTGGAATGAATGGAGATATTAGACACACAGATTATATCACCAGACTTTATTTTCTTATTTATACGACAACAAATATTTAAAATCAAAGCCATGTCGAGACTGCAACATTGTTTCATTTCCTTTGCTAATGCGATGTTTGGCTTCGATTCTCGAATGATGCAAAACAGATAAAAAAATACAAAGCTCTAACATGATTGTGTAGAGAAAAATATGTTTTCTAAACACTCCCCCAGGATTGCACTCCATCGGCTGAAATAAATGGTTCTGCCATCGACATCAGTTAACTAAAATGAGAAAAAGCACGACAATGGTATAAACTTCTAAAAATGGATATATAGTCGAAACCCGTTGGGACCAGCCTAATACTTCGAGCCTAGCAAATATCGAGCCAAGCGGAAAAGCTTACATAAAGTTAAACAAAGTCGGTCCTTTACATCAAGTTCGATCCAACATGGAAATCCACCCAAGCAAACGGTTTTCGACTGTATGCATTTTTAATAAATGTGATGGAAAGTAGAGGTAATTTAAGATCATTCTTGTCAAAATTACTAATTTTTCACAAAGTTAAAAATATTCCTTATGCTTCTGTACATTTTGCATAGCAAAACCAATTAAGGAACGCATTTTATATTTCCGTTTCACATATTAAAGAGCTTTGAAATTGAAGCAGAAAATCTGGCAAGTGCGAATTTACGTTTATTTCATCGTACCTGTTAAATATCCGTCTATTATATGGCGTTATTAAAACAATATAGAATGGTCACTCGGACAGTTTTCTGATTGCATTCTACACAATGGCCTAGTGCGCATGCGCAAATCTATTTTTGCAACACTATGCACTACTTTATATGCTTTATAAAGAAATACAGTAATAAGACAGTATTTAAGGGTTGAATTTTTTATTAGTTTTTATGTTGTTTTTTATCAAAATGACTTAATTCCGAAATAATAATGTGTCCCGATACATTGTTATTATCAAACATTGTTGCCCTGATGGTTTGTGAGTATAAAAACTGGGTAGATTGATGAAATAATTGATGCTTTTTCATTATCACATTTCCCACAAATAATTGCTATATGTCATACATAATCAAACCACCAATATCCACATTATCGCTTTTGATTTTCCTCAGGCCTTATAAAAAATAGGTCTGTTTCAGGTTACCCGACCGACCCTATTTTTTCCCGCCGACCCTAACCTATTTTTCCCTGAAAAAAAAATGTGATTTGGGTACGAAAAGCATTTGTTACGAAATGTATGTACGTAAAGTTGACAATATTAGAGTTGGATTTCTGAATGTATTTACCGTACTTCACCTTAGAGTTCGAACACCTTAAAATAATTACTTTTTCGCTCTCCGAATTCATTGAAAATAACCATTTTTACATTTTATCTACATGTATGGTAAACCTGCCTTTTTTCTTCATGTCTGCATTTTACCACTTATTAATTTATCCATAGTTATTAATGTTTATTACGCCTATAAGTGTAACTCCTTCATCAAGTTAATTAAAATCCCATTCAACACCATTTTATACATGCATTGAAATGAATAAACACCTTTTATCGGCTTCAAATCAAACAGTCACATTGTGTGACGTCACATAACTCTCGGTTATACCCACGAGGATCTCATAGAGAGCATGGATATTGCTATGCAGGATTATTGTTTCTGAGTGGTGTTTTCGATTGTAATTTAAGTATTGCATTTCTAACTTTAATTCATCACATTAAATAGTTACATGTATCATTGAATGTGTTGACTTTTATTGTTCTATTGATGTTACAATGAGTATTACTGTACGTACGATTATTACTTCATAAAGTCTATATTAATAGTGTGGTACAAGTTTCAAAGTTTATTGGCGGATCGTTTAACAAACATGTCATGTCTGTGTTTTCTTAATCGCTTGATTGCCCTTGTTGTTTCTTTAATCCTCCATTAAATATATCACACATCCTTTTCAACAGGAAATAAATCGTTTAGGATGGGTAGTAACTAACTAACTTATCATAGTGATGTAAACGTAATCTAGCCAGGCATTGTAACGATAAAGATCAATAATTTTTGTCTGTGAGACTCAGATGTCCTTTGGGTGTCCGAAAATCAGGTACCTAAAATAAATTATTTTTGAAAATAATAATCCGAAATTTTAGATTGTCCTAATTCTAAGGTAAATTACGGATAGTTTGTGCTTAGGGCAGGTATATTTCAATTCTTGAACTATATTTTCTTGTCAGATACATATGTGTCAGATACTGACTTTCGGATTGATATGTCACACTTTTAAAAGTGTGCAATTTGGGCAATAAAACCTTCATGTTACTTGTTCTTCAAACCTGAACTCACATGTCCTCTTGACAGCATTGAGGTTTCCTTGGCTAATGGCTTATATGGTAAATTTGCTGTCCCACTCTTCATGTAATTATGTAACATAGAGGTTTGCATTCTACAGAGGGTGATTGAAAGCAAAAGGGTGCATAAAGAAAAGTAAGACCGTTCCTGGAAAGTCTTAAATAATAGAGTGGTGTACCATAACTTAGTTGAAATCCAACCATCATTGTCAAAGTATTTAACCAGACAAATAAAGAATGTTTCCTTTGAAGCATGGAACATGTTTAAAAACTACTGATAAACCTGAAAATTGGTGACTTTTATTTTTGTTACTTTATGAGTCAACAGTTACTGAAATCAATATATATGTATATTTATAAACAAATATAAAAAAAAACAAATAAAATTATTCCGACCTACCTACCCTATTTTTTGGCAGCGTTACCTGAAACGCACCTATTTTTTATTTGGCCTCATCATTCGAGGAATGGTCTCATTACATGTGTGAAAGAGTTGACTCATTGTCCAGGGATAACGCGGAAGAACGATCGCCATGAAAAATTTGAAGTATTCCTTACTAGACGATAACATACAATGTAATTAAGTGAATATACCGTCTTAAAGATTGTTTTCATGTCATTTCAACACCACTTCGTTTTTTTTTATTTCCCCTCTGAAACAATTTCTGTTTTATCTTTCATTTTATTACTTCGAGAAGTAATCATTAAGTTCCTGGATTTTTTTACAAACATTCCCTTGATTTCTATCTTAGCTTTATAGAGCCTGTCCAGATGACTTATAAAATAACTGAGAGTAGAAAGTTTATAAGCAGTCCCAGAAATGACAGGGGTGGTACTTATGGTCATACACCATTGCCTTCATTCACTCTATTGGTCAGTTGTTAATAATAAGTAGTCCGATAAGCTACATCGTTCTTAGATCCAGTTAAGACCAATATTAAATCCCAGCCCCGGACCAGATTGCAGGAAATTGACATTTATTATAAACACTGACAAGAACAAACTATAGGATTTTATCAGAAATCGTGGCTTCAATACTTTTCTGCTTCGATTAGTCATCTAATGTCTTAAAACATGTACTCGTATTTTCAATGTAATGTTCATTAAGCTATCAATAAATAATTACCACAATTAGAAAGTGTGTTTTTTATTAGAAATAAAATTCTGATTAGCTCAAAACTGTAAGTTATGTTTTGATAAAGCCCTGCTGGGTCGGTTCAAATTCATCTGCCGTGTACACATACTGTGAAATAGCATTAGTGTTCATGTCAAATTGGACAGTCCATTGAAAGCCTTTTCAAATTTAAACATGGTGACCACCAATTTAACAGCATCTCTCAGATGTGTTCTCGGTCGAAACCTGAATAAAGTATTTTATTTCAATTAAGCAAAAAAAAACTCAAGTTGCAGTTTCTTAAAATGTCTCAATGCAAATGGTTGCCGCAACAAATGAGACTTAATACAACATTGAACGAATTGTTTTATAAGGTGGTCTTGGGTACGGCCATCTTGTTTTTCGCAAAGACACGAACATTTCGTACTCTCTTGTCTTCGCCTTCGTGTCTTAGCGTCATCTCCTTTTTCGCTTGGCTCCATTGCCTTTGTACTTTCGTGTGTTCACCCTTTCGCGTAAGGCTCTAATAGAATTGATGAATTGATCCTGACATTGAGCATTACACAACTTTCGACGTATTCTCACTTTCTAACTATTAAGATATTTTTTTAGATTTTTTTTCGCATGGCTTTAGCATCCATTATCAGCCGTTAAGATGCTCGAAGAAGGGTGAGAAAATTTGTATGATCTCGTGCATTTCATATTATACTATAGGCATAAGCTGCGCAACATGATGTGGCACTGAATACCTCATCTTTTAATCCAGGAAAACGAGGAACGATGTTTGGGAATAAGATCAGAACCGTTTGCAATGTACGACGACTGGAACGGCGCTGATTTTATGAAATAGTAACTTGTATCCTTAATTTTCTTTTTCGAAAAAAATAAAAATTAAATCAAAGTTTGGATCGGAGAAAGACCTTAAATCGATCACAGATAAAGGTCAGTATGATGCCATTTTTCGAACAAGATGAAAAGAACATCAACAAAGTATGAATCGGAGAAAGACCTTAAATCGATCGCAGTTAAAGGTATGTATGATATCATTTTTCGAACAAGATGAAAAGGTAAAAGGACAGAGTATGAAACAGAGAAAGTCCTTATATTGATCGCAGTTAAAGGTATGCAAAGATCATAATTGTATTGAACACGGATGTATCGCACAGTGAAATGTGGATCAGATTCATGTTCAACGACAATGCCCCTATCCACAAGTCAGCCGTAGATAGAGCACTAAGAGGCCAACGTACGCCAGCTAAGAGGTCAACGTACGCCAGACCCTTTCTATAAGGCATATAAACCTGATCTAGCCCACCTGTATTGCTCTGTAAGTTCCACAGAAATACTAAATATATGAGCATATCAGCAAATATTTCACCTTTAAAATTTTCACCATGTTTTTTTAATGTAATGCACATTGATTTAGGACTCTTTCTTTACCCCTCGTGCACTTACTACCTCTTGGTTTCGTTCAATAGCATGAAATATATCAAATGCATAATTGAATGAAATTGGTTTAATTCCATTAAATTTGTAACGTTTTTTTATAAAATCAAATTACGTTCATCTTAAAAAAGAAAGTGATTTACATTATCATCAGTAAAAGAAAGAGATAACTAGTTTGTTAAGATAGATTTTTGCGAGACAGCGATTCGAACGTATAATTAGGAAAATGGTATGTCAGAATGATTGAATTGAAAATTCAGGACCTGTTTTCCGGTCCTAATTTACCGTATTAAATCGAACGTCATGAATATTTGAAGAGAAAGTCAAGTGTTTTTATATACGTAAATACCAGTTCCATACAAAGTAAATCTAGCATTTCGATCACATGTACCAAGTGAAACAAACAATCGCTGTAAAAATAGTTGCATTATCTGGCTTTTTTTTTGTGAAATGAGAATTGTCGAGAGATGCAATGTTTTGGTATGTATAATGATAGGTTTATTGATTAAAGATTGTTGGCTTCAAACGCTTTTGTTCGTCTGGACGTAACATAATCTAGGTTGAGCGCCAAGTTCCGAGGTGCACTCTTAACGTACTTTTAAAAGATGTTGTTTGTAAATAAAAACAATTGGACGAATTTATACGCATTCGTGACCTGTTAATATTATATGTAACGTTTATGAAGCACTGTTCAGGGGCGTAGCTTCCTATAGGCCGTGTAGGCTACGGCCTACACATTTCCCCAAAATGTCGAAAAAATAAGAATGCCAATAAATAAGGAATAAAAAATACTCGAGGGTTAAAGCATATTGATTAACAGAACAGAACAGAACAGAACAGAACAGAAAATTTATTTTGACTTAAGCATATAAACAGCTCATCGTCACATTACACAACATACACAATACGCATACACATACAAATAAATAATACATAGATGAATAAATGCATGAATTATTCAATTTCTCTATATATGGTGATAGAGAAAAAACAACAACAACAAAACAACAACAACAGCTTTCATCGCGCCTATAGATACCTGTGAGAGTGTTCACTCCCTACTCTCCATAGAGGAACGTTTAGGCAAATGTTAGGCAAGGGTACTTTAAAAGAATACAGTGGTTTGATCACTAAATAGTTATCAGCGCAAAGATAACAGTACAAATACAACTAATCTTAAGACCTTACAAAACACATGGGATAACATCCAGTACAAGGATATAAATATTTCTAGAAAAAGCAAATATGTATTCAAACATAATCATTTCTTTCTTTGAAAGCTTTTAAACAATAAATAGCTAGTTTAACCAGAAGAGGTTTATTATCTGTTTGCAGTAAGGTAATAAATTTTTCCATACTAGGATGTCTTGAATAGTAATTTGGCAAATACCTTCTACGAATTTCAGCATATAGTGGACATCTTAAAACGAAATGGTACTCGTCTTCTATATCGTTAAGGTTGCAATAGGTACATTTTCTATCATGTCTTGCAATACCATTATGTCGGCCAACTTCAATATTTAACCTATGGGAAGATAGCCGTAATTGTGCAAGCACTTGTCTGTATTTGATATTGTCTAATAGAGAAATATAATTAGAAACTTGGTAATTACATTTAAATTTTTTATATATATCTAATGAACTACAGCTATCCATACCCACTCTCCATTCTGAGATATAAATATCTCGTAATCTATTTCTAAGCAGAGGTACAAATGCAGACATATTCACTGATTCGGGGAATAACCAAACATCATTAAAACCTGAGCGTTGTAATACATCTCGAACATTCGAGGCCCAATTTATGACAACAGGATTTAGTTCTACTTCACTCACTTCCTTTAAAATGATAGTTCTTAAAATACAATTCTTAGATTTGCATGTAAACAATTTAACAAAGTATTTAATGCATCGCATGTATCTTTCAATATACAATGGGAACCGGCCCAGCTCGCTATATAGAGAAAGAGTATTTGTCGACCTTTTCACTTTGAGGATCCATTTACAAAACCTTTTTTGCACTCTTTCCAAACATTCATACTTACCAAATCCCCATACCTCCGATCCATAATTAAGTATAGACATAACATATGCATCAAACAGATTAAAAAGAATATGGACAGGGGCGAGTGTATCTTTTATAACCGCAAATAGACTATTCATAGACCTTATAGCTTTGCCAGCTAAAGTTTTAGCTGCTTGAGCAAATGAGCCACCAGATGAGAAAACAACACCAAGATAATTGAAGGAATTTACGATTTCTACCACAACACCTTTATATTTCCATTCAACATTTTGCGACAATCTACCGCCTTTTCTAAATACAACTATTTTAGTTTTTTCAATATTTACAGTGAGATTCCAGCGATCACAGTATGTTTGTAAGTTATCTAATGACGTCTGAAGGCCTTCTTTCGACTCTGACATTAACACAGCATCGTCTGCAAACAACAACATAAAGATATTTATTTCATCGAGAGAGATCCCGGCATAAGTTCCTTGTTGCATATGTAACTCTATATCATTTAAAAACAGAGAGAAACAAATCGGGGAAGTTATTTCCCCTTGAAATAATCCGACATTACTATCGAAGAAATCAGACAATGTCCCAACATGTTTAACACAAAGCTTCACTTCCTCGTACATTGAGCGTAAAAGGGCCAGTAATTTACCATCGACGCCGGATTTTATTAGTTTATACCATAGCCTGCTCCTACTTATACTGTCATACGCCTTTTTAAAGTCCACAAAACAACAATACAACTTCTTTTTAGAGTTTAACTGTCTTTGAATCAATGATTGTAATATAAATATGGGATCTACTGTACTACAATTGTTCTTAAAACCAAATTGTGCATCCGTGAGAACATCGTACTCCATCGCCCATTTCTTAATCCTCTCATTTAATATACCGGTGAACAACTTTGCAAAGCAACTGATCAGTGTAATCCCCCTGTAGTTGTTAGGGTCCGAAAGGTCTCCTTTCTTATATATGGGAATAATAGCCCCGTTAGCCCATGACTTGGGAAACGTGCCCTTGTTAAGGATAGTGTTAAAAAACAAATGCAATGGCTTGATCAAAACCGGAACACTGGTTTTAAAATATTCGTATAAAACATTATCTATGGAACATGCCTTATTATTACCAAGTCTACTAATCGCCTTTAAAATTTCTTCTTCACTGATTAATCTATCAAGACAATCAAACGTAGGTGAATTACCATTATTGTTCCTATCAAAATCTGCTAAAAACTCAGAGCTTAAATCATCATCATGGTCCTGAGCACCAGACATCAACCCTTCGAAATATACCTTAAAATCCTCATTTGGAATATCGTCACCCTTTTGACATGTAGCCTTTACCCTAAAAATCTTCCAAAACTCCCTAGGTGATTTTCTACGCATGTCATTCATTTTTTTACTACGCTCTGCGTGAAATGATAATTTGGACTTTCTACACTGGTATTTATAATCTTTTTTGGCCTGTAAAACTCTCTCTCTCCCTTCTTTACCTGATGCCTTATTAAAATTTGTCAAGTATTCTTTATATACTAATAACTTTTGTTTGCAACTCTCATCATACCAATCTTTTTTATTCTTATCACCATCAATGAAATAAGTACGGGCGGGCCTCTTTGACCTCTTAGAAAAATATTTATCACCCTTACTGCAAATATAATTTGTAAAAATAGACGTCAATGTATCAATATTGCAGGTCCCATTGATTTCTACGTTTAAATCCCGCTCGAGGCAATGTATATCAGTTGACAAATCATCAACAAAAACAGTCTGGAAATTTGGATCCCATTTATAATAGGTATTTCTATATTCCGACTTTGTATGTATTAAAGTATTAATTTTCACTGCGAACTTCACGGGTGCATGATTTGAGAATACATTAAAATCGCCAACCTCAAAACTCGACAATGAATCAAAATTATCCAATGATGTAAGTAAATAATCCACTAAGCTCTGACCGTTATGTGTCATGCACGTGAACTTGCCGGGGTCATTGAACAGACGACCATTCACAATACGTATATTTGTAGCCTTACACAAATCAAGCATACAATCCCCAAAACGGTTGGAGGTAAAATCACGTGATTGCCGAGGCGTGGGAAAATCTATCTCATCTACGTCATCGCTGTCAAGGCTACGATCAAACTCAATGTAATCCCTTTTATGACCTACTCTACTATTTGTATCACCTGTAATAAAAAGTTTACCAAATTGACTGAAATATGTAATATCCTGCTCTAACTGCATAAATAAATCAATATCATAAATGGCATGTACCGGGCTTGCTTCCGGGCTTATATAAGTAGCACAAATGTAAATATTTGACTCGAGATTAAAAAACAACTTATCGAACATAACGGCATAGCATATATAATTCATCAATATAATTATGTTAATGCAGAAAACAAACCTCAAGTGGAAAATAGCCAGCAATTAGTGTATAAATTAACAATATAAAATCAACGTTCAGTTGCTGCCAAATTTATTTAAGTCACGAGACTTAAATCTAAGTAATATTTCATGATAAATAGGTATATGAAACATGCGCCAATTTACCAAATATACGCTAAAATGCACCTCTGACAATCTAGGATAAAAACATTTTCTCGGCCTACACATTTATTCCATCCAAGCTACGCCCCTGCTGTTGTGGTACATCCATAATGGGAACTATAAATGCCTAAAGAGCCATATTCAACATGACCAGCATGCTTATTTGGCTAATCCAAGGTTGTGTAATCGGTCGACGAGAACCGCTTTAATGACAGCGCGACATATACAGCGATGCCGTTTATATTGTCTTAATAAAACATTACAGATGATGGTTTACGAAAGAAATTTACATTTTATCAATTTGAATCAGACAGCACACTTACTGCACTTAGATTTTAACCTGCCTACAAACATTTCGTTTGTCTGTGTTTCAAATAATACCCTTAGTTTTTGATGTTATCGTAGTACAAAACCCTTAAAGGCCGGCAGCGATGCAAAAATGGGTTGGGAAGGTAAAAAGCTAACGTTTAAAAATACATGTTTTATTAAGCTTTGAGGAACGATAATTTTTTGGGAGTGAAACATTTATTCTTGGCGACATGTTTTGGATAAGTTAGAGTTAAACAATTTTACAAAACAAGATTTTAACAGATTTTGGATAAAAAAAACGTTCACATGATTACGGAAAGTTCTGTCGACATTTTTAGTACTACCTTTTTATTTTGGTATGCCCCCCCCCCCCCCCGACTACCTATTCAACAATGTCTTGAGAGATATTGATGATATCTTGTCAAATAGGAAAGTTATTCAGAAAAATAATAAAATTTTGCGGATGAAATTCATTTACAAAATTGCATATATCTTTTTAAAAATACCCCCAATCAACACAAAGCCACAAGACAATGTTGATTGGGCAGTTCCGATAAGTTTGACCCACTTTGTTTTTGTATTCAGACGTTTTCGAGAAAACGTAAATGCTTTTTGGTTGGAAATCTGATAAAAAATTCCTTCGTAAAAAAATGCTCAACTCCTATTTTCATCTTTTAATGTTGCATCGGATGACCCATGCTTATTAAATATTGATCACCAAAACTCAATTAAAGTTTATTTTTTAAAACATTTAAAAGTTTGGTCCCTCAATCGACTTTTGCTATCTGCCGACCCTTAAATACTGGGCAATAAAAAGTGTAACCAATTAGTGTAGCGGAGTATAATTTAAATACCCCGGATGGGACATAGTGAACTTAAGTCATAATGTTAATTGACGAAAAATGGAATTTAGGTCAAATGTATGCGATCTACCGAAATAATTATTCTTGCACAACAGACATGCGTTTCCGTAATTTTACTGGTAGAAATCTCTGTATTTTTCCGCCCTGGGTAGAGAACTCAAGTGCCACGACGCCCCATCTCAGAAAAAGATATATCTGAAGAAAAAACGCAATTAAATGTGAGGTTTACGCGAAGAATACAGTCAAAAATAAAATAAATGTTTTTTGTTGGTAATAAGATATTTCGGTTTTGTATCGGTTTCACGAAATGTGTATTTGTATTTGTTGATACAGTTTCAATAAAACCAAAACCAGTTTTATCTTTCTAATAAACGAAGACCGAAACCGGGTTTTGAAACTACCGCAGGTGGTTTCATAGGTTAGTTTCATCCGAAAACTAGTTAACTTTGAAAACAACATGGCGGAAAGTGATCAACCACGTTTGTTGAAAGTCAATTTTTTTGATAACAATGCATTACAATGGGCAAATGACCTAACTGACAAACGTAGTATCAATAATTAGTAATAATGGCTACATGCAATAGCTCAGCCATGTTGTTGAAACTGTGAATAAAACCATGCATTTGTTACTTCAAGCAAAACAATCCAAACCGGTTTCGAAACTGCTGACACCATCGAAAGTAAAACTGAAACTGGTTTGGTATAAACAAAAACGCCCGAAGTATCCCAGCCGCGATATTCTTTTAACTGATAACAGGTACTCAACCAATCTGCACATATTTGTATAGCACCTCTTGAAGGCGTTTGTGAAGATGAATTGGACTTTCATCATACCGTTTATTCAATATAATTGTAAAATTCTAATGGTTGTCCACCGGACAAGGCTAAAGCTCTTGTTTCAGAACCTTAAAACGACACAATTCCTGGGGATATATTACGACTTTGTCTGGAATAACAGCTCGTCATTGTATTGACATCAGTAAACAACTTCTCATGCGTTTTTTAATAAGCTATAAATACATAATTAAAAAAAATCATGCTTTTTTAAAACTTCAAATTTGAATCAAATCTACTGTTTCATGTATGCAAAAATTCAAATCAAATACGTGAACGCGATATTCCCCTGTTGTTATGTAAGTTAAGTGGAGAGTGGCGTACTACACGACTTCTGTGACAGTTAAATGCGTTTTTCTTTCTAGTTCTAATTGACTCATATGCTCTATGCCATAAGCAACTGGCACTAAAAGTCCAGAGCAAACATTCCGGAGGAGGCAACACGCTAACTCTAACCCTTATACTTTTATCCAAGATAAGCTATGTATGCAATTGTTTGACAGTGATTATATATGCAACATCACCAAAACCTCATTGCAAAGGCTTAAGCGGTATTCTTTCTTAACGATTCATTGATTCAACTTCATTATCTGTAAATAGTACAACAATATCGCATGCTCCTTTCGATTTTTAATTAAGATTCAAAACCAAACATTAAGCGTGTAATGCAATTGCATTGTTTTAGCCACAAGTATCGAATGTGATATTTCTACATTTTCAGAACTTTGTTTCATGTATAAATACATATGCATAGTACACTAAGACATATTATTTCTATATTTTCAGAACTTTGTTTCATGTTTAAATACATATGCATAGTACACTAAGACATATCATTGCTATATTTTTAGAACTTTGTTTCATGTATTAATACATATGCAAAGTACACTATGACATATTATTGCAATATTTTCAGAACTTTGTTTCATGTTTAAAGACATCTGCATAGTACACTAAGTCATATATTTCTATATTTTCAGAACTTTGTTTCATGTATTAATACATATGCAAAGTACACTATGACATATTATTGCAATATTTTTAGAACTTTGTTTCATGTATAAAGACATCTGCATAGTACACTAAGTCATATATTTCTATATTTTAAGAACTTTGTTTCATGTATTAATACATATGCATAGTACACTAAGACATATCATTGCTATATTTTTAGAACTTTGTTTCATGTATTAATACATATGCAAAGTACACTAAGACATATTATTGCAATATTTTCAGAACTTTGTTTCATGTATAAAGACATCTGCATAGTACACTAAGTCATATATTTCTATATTTTAAGAACTTTGTTTCATGTATTAATACATATGCAAAGTACACTAAGACATATCATTGCTATATTTTTAGAACTTTGTTTCATGTATTAATACATATGCAAAGTACACTATGACATATTATTGCAATATTTTCAGAACTTTGTTTCATGTATAAAGACATCTGCATAGTACACTAAGTCATATATTTCTATATTTTCAGAACTTTGTTTCATGTATTAATACATATGCAAAGTACACTATGACATATTATTGCAATATTTTTAGAACTTTGTTTCATGTATAAAGACATCTGCATAGTACACTAAGTCATATATTTCTATATTTTAAGAACTTTGTTTCATGTATTAATACATATGCATAGTACACTAAGACATATTATTTCTATATTTTTAGAACTTTGTTTCATGTATTAATACATATGCATAGTACACTAAGACATATCATTGCTATATTTTTAGAACTTTGTTTCATGTATTAATACATATGCAAAGTACACTATGACATATTATTGCAATATTTTCAGAACTTTGTTTCATGTATAAAGACATCTGCATAGTACACTAAGTCATATATTTCTATATTTTAAGAACTTTGTTTCATGTATTAATACATATGCAAAGTACACTAAGACATATTATTGCTATTTTTTTAGAACTTTGTTTCATGTATTAATATATATGCATAGTACACTAAGACATATTATTGCTATTTTTTTTAGAACTTTGTTTCGTGTATTAATATATATGCATAGTACACTAAGACATTTGAAAGGTACTTCCGATTGGTCCATTAACTGTCAAACGCTTGATGAAAACTGTTCCCATGATGAAAAACATTGTCAAGGCGGAAATGATTCCTCCGATGCCAAACACGAACAATGAATAGGGAAACGTGTAAGGGCTCTTTCCTAAGATGTGTTCGTATTTTTTGAACACGGTCATTGACTTGATGAGTTCGTGTGCATACATTCCTGATGTGACCAGACTGAAAATTGCTGAAAATTGAAAACAACACCATTTAATATGCAACAGAGGACATTTGTTGAAAGTCGGTGGTAGCTTGAAGCAGTTTTCTATGAATGCAGTTCAATGTGCCAAACGTTTTGACATTTTAACCTGGCATTTCTGTTGTTATTAAGTAACACCGAAACCATGGCTTTTAGAACAAGCCCTTTGTGATATTATAAAGTAACACCGAAACCATTGTCTATAGAACAAGCACTTTGTGCTAATTATAAAGTAACACAGAAACCGTTGTCTTTAGGACTAGCACTTTATGATATTATAAAATAACACAGAAACCATTGTCTATAGAACAAGCACTTTGTGCTATTATAAAGAAAAACAGAAACCGTTGTCTTTAGGACTAGCACTTTGTGTTATTATAATATAACAAAGA